>NC_057724.1:45797298-45820827 GCF_004010195.1 Chiloscyllium plagiosum
GAGGCAGGAAACATGTTTCCGCTGATGGGTGAGTGCCGAACCTGAGGACACAGCTTAAAAATACGGGGTAGACCATTTAAGACAGAGATGAGGAGAAACTTCTTCACCCAGAGAGTGGTGGCTGTGTGGAATGCTCTGCCCCAGAGGGCAGTGGAGGACCAGTCTCTGGATTCATTTAAGAAAGAGTTGGATAGAGCTCTCAAGGATTCTGGAATCAAGGGTTAGAACATAGAACAATACAGCGCAGAACAGGCCCTTTGGCCCTCGATGTTGCGCCGACCTGTGAACTAATCTAAGCCCATCCCCCTACACTTTCCCATCATCATCCATGTGCTTAAGCAAGGATTGTTTAAAAGCCTCTAATGTGGCTGAGTTAACTACATTAGCAGGCAGGGCAAATAGAACCAAATAGAATCAGATAGGCAGCAAAATCTATAGAGTGAATGCAATTAAGGAAGCAAAAGAGATTTTCTGGGAAATGACGCAGTGTTATTGACTTTGAAATGAGCAGTGACTTGGGCTGAGAAGTTGGACAAAGATCATTCTGAAAGGACTCCTACTTATTGAGTACAGTGTATGATTTTTGCATCTGATGTTGAAATGGCATAATGCACTTTTGCTCAAAACGTGTCACGTCAGTTCAATATTGAAACTGCTGATGTTGTGATGACACAGGAACCCCCAAAGTACTTACAGTACAAGCATTTTGAACTTTTAATTATAAGATGCAGTTAAGGCATGTAACCAAAAGATGACTGCAGATGTAAATTCAGTGGCTGCCTTTCGAGAGGAGCCAGAATGTCGCATGACGACAAGGTATAAAGGAAGCTTCAAACTGGTGACTTAAAAGAGAGAAAATACAGTACAAACTGAACTGCAATCAGCAACAATTGACAAGTTTTGTGACTTCTCCCTTCGAGAATATGTAGGAATACAGGTTAAAAGCCAGTTCAACTCTGGTCTGTGTGTGCCAATAGAAGAAAATGTGCTAGTAAGCTGAGACCTTCCTGTGTGGCAGTGGAATGAGGTACTTGTTTGTACTTGGCTGGGTTCGAGCACTAATATGCTATGAAAGTCACATTCAAAGAGCCACTCATTAGTAATTTCTTCAGTGGATGTAAAGGGTATTGTAAGTCACCATCAAAAATAAGCAAGACAAAAGAATTTTAAATAACCTGTCATGTCAGAAATCCCAATACTGACTGCTTAACTATCAATGTTCCAGTATCTCCTTTCCATTACCTGTAGTCACCGATCCATGTATCTTTTCAACCGTATCTTTTTTTGTACTTCTCCTTTCTAACCTCTGTGTATGTGTGTTTCATTTCTGTTTCTTCTCTCTTCTAGTAACAAGAAATGACATTTTTAACTCCAGTTTGGTCAAATTGGCTCCTTTTGAAACACAATTTTATTTGGTCTGGGTGAAAAGTATACATGAGGGAAGTGATCCTTTTCTAAATTAATTCTTGTGATCACCGCAGGGTGCGGGTGAATAAAGAAGGGGAATCAGCTCATCTATCCTCATCTGTGAGCTTGACAATTTGGGGTATCTGGAAAAATGATCGGGTTTGGGAACCTTACCCAGAGTCTGTCTCACAAACGGTAATGAGATTAAAATAGATTCTATAATGCTTTTCATTAGGAAAACACTGTGCATGTGATTTTGTTATCATAAAACACTGGTTACACCCAGTGCTGCTGGGAAACCTGTGTTTAACAAGAGAGTATTTGCATTTTTATTTAGAGTATGTAAATTTTAACTTTGGTCGTCATGAACTGAATTTAAGTTTTCTGGGCAGTTTTGTTTATTTCAGGAAGCATTTTTTTAATGGACCAGCGATTTACTGACAAGATTTACCCCAATGGATTGAAAATTAGTTTTAAGTTATTATCATTACTGGAGGTGACACTGACACTCGGGTCAACGTCTTGGTTTTTCTTTGCACCATTCTCACTGGATCAGTATGCATCTTCAATAAACGAACCACAGACCCAATGTGTTAATTTTGCATTTATAGTTGACACCTAAATGTTTAAAGTTGTCAAGTATAGTCAGACTCCAGTAAAGGACTGAGAGTCATGCATTATGGGATGATCCATCCTTCAACAGAGACCCTGAATGAAGGCACACCTGCTCTATGCTACTAACCAGGAGTGATTAGGTGCAGGAAGTAATGCTCCAACAATTCCCTGTGCAAAATGGTAGATCTATCTTTGTCAGTATACCAGCCATCACTACCTTGCTGACTCTCCTGTGAATCTCTGGAATCTTTGTCCTCCCCCAGGTACAAACAGAAAATGTACTGCTTACAAAACAGCCACATTGCTCTGGAAACATTGCAGCCAAAGGATACCAAGCTTTTTTTTTGTTTCCTTGGTCATTTGCTGCTTCAGTTGTCCATCATCATCTTGTTTGCCCAGTAGACTTGGAACTAAAGCCATTCTTAACGAAGATCCAGGATTGAGAGTCAGGTGTACAGGTTTCCTTTACATACCCATACTGGCTGTGGACAGCTATTATCAGTTTGCCTGAAGTTCTCATGTCAAATAGATTTATTTTCCAGTAGCATGAAGTCAGTGCTAATAGCCAAGTGTTTTGACTAAGCTCCTAAAAAGGGCAATCGGAGAAACCAGTTCCTCAATCTTTAGAAAGATATTTCTTTGAGGACTTTACTGCATATTTTAACTTTAGTAAGCATCTACTTTTTTTTTTGCTAATACTTGCACCTTAGATCTTTGTTAATAACTCAGTCCAAATTATTATTAACTCAAACTCAAATACCTGAAATATAAACTTTGAAATATAGATTTGTCTTTTGAAAAGTTGAATGCAACCTTAAGACAATTAACTGCAGAATTAGTTGTAACAATATAGATATACAGAAGGTCAGTCTAATAGCAAACTAGGAGCTGTAAAGATTATCCAGTAGCTGTGGTTGTATTGGAGGTTGGAAATGTATTCAAAGTAGTTCTAGCACTTGGCCATTGTTTCTCCTCAGCCTAAGCCACAAATGCCAGTAGGCAATGCAGAGATCACTCTAAGGATGATGTTTCTTATGAAAAGAATTTCTCTCTTTATTTTTAATGTGATTCACAAAAAATTTAATTTAAATGTTTTTGCCTGTGGAGAGTCTACTAATTTGCTACATGGCTACAAAATGTGAAATTTCTGCAGAGATTCTGTTGAAATTATCATCGAATCATAGAATCCTTACAATTTGGAAACAGGCCATTCAGCTCATTGAGTCAACACCAAACCTCTGAATACCATCCCACCCAAATCTACCCCCCCGCCAACCTTTTGCCTGTAACTCTGCATTTTCCATGGCTGATCCACCTAACCTGCACATCTTTGGACTGTGGGAGGAAACCAGAGTACCTGGAGGAAACCTACACAGAGAATAGCAGAATGTGAAAACTCCACACAGACAGTTGCCAGACGGTGGAAACAAACCCAGGTCCTTGGCGCTGTGAGGCAGCAGTGCTAACTACTGAGCCACCGGTGCCGCTTACAGTGAATACTAAGAAAACCTTTTCAAAGTTCCAAGTCCTCCTTTGTTTCTATCCCAACTGTTCTAATGCACATGCGCCACATTTGAAAGCTATGGCCCATAAGAATCCTATGAGATATCACTGGTCCAGGCAAAACTAATTCTATGGATTAAAAAAAAAATTCCTTGTTTTTGTCGTCTTGTGACTATATTGGCACTGATTACTGTGACTTTGTCTTTTAGGGTTCAGTAACGCGAAAATTGATGTCTGGGTGTTTGCGTTGACAGTTTCTCTGATCATACTGATTTTTTCAGTTATCTGCATTGTGCTCTGGAAAAGGACAAAAGCAGGTAAAAGTATAAGTTACTTCAGAAATAACTGACTAAGAATAGCTATGGTTTAATACTTAGGAACATTTGACCTTAGCAAGTTTGGGTTCCAAAGAAGGACAAATAACCTGTGTTGTTGTCCTGATCGATGATTAGCAATGCTGGCTGAAAACTGCATGTGCATGGATATATACGTAGACATAGCATCCCTACAGTGAGGAAACAGGCCATTTGGTCCAATAAGTCCACTCCGACCCTCCAAAGAGTATCCCACCGAGACCCATTCCCCTACTCTATTACTCTACATTTACCCCTAACTAATGTACCTAGCCTACACATCCCTTAACACTATGGGCAATTTAGCATGGCCAATTCACCTAACCTGCACATCTTTCGACTGTGGGACATATCCATGCAGACACTGGGAAAATGTGCAAACTCCACACAGACATTTGCCAGAGGCTGGAATCGGGTCCCTGGCGATGTGAGACAGCAGTGCTAACCACTGAGCCACCTTGCCGTTTATGGAGACGTGACCTGTCTTGGCTCTGAAGCCCCACAAGATCAACTAACCTCCAAATACTCGCTCTTTCGGCTAAAAAATAAATTAGACCCACAGGGAAGAGTACTCCTGATCTGTGCAGCAATTACCCAATAATAATCAGGGTTTGGGGATAAAGTACAACAGAAAGAAAAGCCAGGGTGGACTATGGGGACAACTTGGAGTATGCCGTGGCAGCAGGAAACCTTAACCACCCTATGCATCAAGGAAAGTTGAAAACCCAGTGCACAGCCCATTCAGACCAAGTCACCGACAGAAAACTTGTAGTTTTCTAATCGATGCTTGGAAGATTTCCATTACATCATCTTTGTTTTGAATGCGCCAAACTTTCTTCTGAGTCACTCTGCAATCAATTATAAATAGCACTGAAAAGGGCAACAGTATGTTTGAAATAATAATCACAACCAACTAATAGTAACATAAGAAAACCATAGTTTTGGAGAAACTCAATAGGTTTGGCAACACCTGTGGTGGGAGAAACAAAGTTAACTTAAAATGTTAATCCTGTTTCCCTCTTCACATGTTGCTAAACCTGAGTTTCTCCAGCATTTTGTGTTTTCTTCAGACTTCCAGCATCTGCAGTATTTTGCTTCAGTTTGAGGGATAATAGCATGGTTTGTTCAAGATGCCGTTGAACCTTCACTGAACTTCCATGTACCTCATGGAATAAAGTGAAGTCTCTGCATTTGGGTAATTTTGTGGCACAATGGACATGTCTGAGAGTGGTGTAGTTCAAAGGATATGGGTTAATCATAGGGTCACTCAGATTAGGGATTGGGTGGCTGGTGTGAAAGGTTGTAATGCTGAATATTGTTAAATCTTCAGTGGGGCTTGTCCTTTGGACACTGGAATGCTGCACAAGCCCTTCAGCTCTATTATTGGAGATGTACAGCATGGAAACAGACCCTTTGGTCCAACTTGTCCATGCCGACCAGATATCCCAACCCAATCTAGTCCCATCTGCCAGCACCCGGCCCATATGCCTCCAAACCCTTCCTATTCCTATACCCATCCAAATGCCTCTTAAATGTTGCAATTGTACCAGCCGCCACCACGTCCTCTGGCAGCTCATTCCATACATGTACCACCCTCCGCGTGAAAAAGTTGCCCCTTAGGTCTCTTTTATATCTTTCCCCTCTCACCCTAAACCTATGCCCTCTAGTTCTGGAAGCACCCACCCCGAATTGCACGCAATATTCCAACAGTGGCCTAACCAATGTCCTGTTCAGCGCAACATGACCTCCCAACTCCTGTACTCAATACCCTGACCAATAAAAGAAAGCGTACCAAACACCGCCTTCACTATCCTATGTACCTGCAACTCCACTTTCAAGGAGTTATGAACCTGCACTCCAAGGTCTCTTTACAAACATTCGTCTCATAAGCTCCCATTTTCTTTGCTAAAAATCACGCAGCACCAGGATAATATCCAACAGGTTTAATTGGATGCACTAGTGTTTTCAATTAAAACTGTTGGACTATAACCTGATATTATGTGATTTTTAACTTTGTACATCCCAGTCCAACACTGGTGTCTCCAAATCATTTTCTTTGCAGTTGCCAGTGATTACTGTGGATACCTTAAAGGCCTGTAGACTCTGTCCAATTTTCTAAACGGAAATCTACCCTGTACCCTAAACATTGTGACTTTAATGTATCTAATGTTGTTGACACCAATTTCTGTTTTAAATGTTTTGTCATGTTGTCTGGATATTGAAATTAACAAAGCTACTATTTCCACAAAACCTTTCCACATTTCCATGTAGTGATTCAGTATCACTCATCAGATCCTTGTATTCAACGTTTGGTCATTATTGTCTATTGTTACAAAAAAAAATCAACATTTACATTAATCTAATGCCTTTCAATTCTAACTTTTCCTTTGCTTTCTCTTCTTTAGAGCACTTAAATGAATTGTCAAGGTAGGCATATGTTTGCTTGCATTACTCGGGTTAATTGCTTAAGAGTTAACTTTAGAGGTACACTGAATAAATCAAATTTGACTTTCAATACCTCTGATTGAGTTTTCTTTAAATTGTAAGAATTGCAGTTCCTGGTGATACTTGGTTTTTCTGTTGTAAATTTCTACCAGTGATCTTCATAAATTGTAATTTAAAAAAAAAAGTCTTTGGCATATGGATGTTCCTGGCTTGGCCAGTATTTATTATCCATTCCTAATTGGCCTTGAGAAAGTGGTGGTGAGCTGTCTTCTTGAACTGCTGCGGTTTTGTGGACATGACCATGAGTCATAACTCTGCATCAATGGAGCATTCTGGACTTTCAGTTACGATGGTCTTTTCAAAATAAAAGGTGATATATACAAAAATTCTAGAATGTCACTTATGTACCAGGGAAACTTTGAGCAGAGGGACTAAATAGAAAGAGACACCGAAAGGCTGACTGACCTCTCCCCTTTTGAAGGAAACCACCTCCTGCAAACATATCCTTTCAGGGATATATAGAATCAGATTAAAAGTGAACACTAACTCTGGTCTCTGTGTATTAGTTATAAGTTGATATGGTCTCGATAAAAGGTATCCACAACATTTCTTGTCTGATATGACACTTCTTCAGAACCTTCAGCTTGACAGAAGACTCCTATTGGACTCAAAATATTCACACTGTTTCACTCTCCACAAATACACCAGACCTGCTGAGTTTCTCCAGCACTTTGTTTTTATTTGAGTCAAGCATTCCATTTCGTAAAGGGAAACTGCAGGACTACCATCACAAAATCTGTTTCTGCCCAAGATGAATTAACAGGGTGAATGGGTTAGAGAAAAATCTGATCTCTTTTAATAGAAGAATTAATGGCTTTGCTCATCTTTAATTTATGGTGTAATGATGAAGTCAGATCAAAGTTTGTGCGAAGATTTGTAGCTCGGGTGCTCGTTGCTGTGGTTCTGTTCGCCGAGCTCGGGTGCTCGGCGAACAGAACCACAGCAACGAGCACCCGAGCTACAAATCTTCGCACAAACTTTGAACACTTACGGGCGAGAGACGCTGAGACAAGCCAGGAAATGGGAATCCTGCGCTAACCGACTGAGCGCCACATACAAACAACTCCGGTTCCTGCATGAATGCCGAAAGAATCGAATCCTTCCACAATGTGTCAGATACAGACCACCAGTCAACAACCCACAAGCCAGGGAAACAGCCAAGCAGAACGGATTCAGGATGATCCAGGTAATGATCACAGACGCGCACAACCGACTTCACAGATACAGACATGAAAAGTCGTTAATTTCAAAAACCACGAATCCGGAATGGACCTGGACCATAGAACAGGCTGTCACCATAGGACAGAACAGGACTACACACCGCAAAAAAATGGCACTAAAAGAAAAAAATGGCCAAACTAACACACAACAAAGAGGACACTACAACACACTCCTGGGTTAAAAACCTCTCCCACAGACAGCTCTCGGACACGGAAAGAACAATACTGGCCAAGGGGCTCAACTACAACCACAGGGACGCCAAGACAGCAGACTTCCTAGCAGCACTAGAATGCACACTCTGGAACAATGGACTGACAGAAGAGATACAACAAACAGTGAGGCAAACTGTCGTACCTATGATAATAAGGATAAGACAAACACATAACCTCAATACCAAGGAGAGGGAAGCACTGAAATCAGTAAGAAACGATAAGAACATAATCATACTACCAGCAGATAAAGGCAGAATGACGGTCATCCTAGATAGATCTGATTACATCCAAAAAGCACAACAACTACTTGCAGATACCAACACCTACCAAAAGAGGGAGTTGGACCCCACCCCACAGCTCACCAATAGGATAAATAACACACTAAGGAATCTACAAAAAAACGGACAGATAACCAGAGCTGACCTACAAAGAATGAAACTGGAAAGCAACAACACCCCCAGATTCTATGGATTACCTAAAGTACACACACCAGACATCCCACTCAGACCCATAGTATCACTGCCAGGGACACCATCATACAAACTGGCGCTCGGCGAACAGAACCACAGCATGAAGTCAGATGAATTGATGAGTCGGGGATTCTACTTTCTCAAACTTAAATAGTGATTGAGACATAAATCGCAAGTAAGGTTGGAATTACAAAGACCTATTGACTCATTTCTTTGTCATTCTTCCAAAATACAATCACTTTCTTCTATTGTGGCATCTGACTGTTAACAAATGAGAGCATTATCCTGGCCTCAACAACCTATTTCAGCTTAAAAAACACCAGTGACTAACATGAGAAGTGGAACTCACATGGTTAGTTACCAAGTGTGCAACTACAAGAGAAAAAAAGCTGATGGTTTAGATCAGAATACAAATTCAGCACCAAAGGTTCCTATTTCATTTTAGAATCAGCAGGATCTACTTAGTCACCCTCCTGAGGCAACTTTTAAGCATAATGGATTTGTGTAGTTTTTCATTTGTTAATAGTGCACAAATAGCCTAATTTGGTTCTATTTGTCCTTGACCCAAAATTAATGGATATGAATTTTTTGCTCTCTTCTCACTGTTAATATATCAGATAAGCCCCATTGCACTTTGCTTTGCATGCTTTTGGTTGTAATTCTAGTATTTTAAAAATGAGAACTCTTATGAGGATAGTATGACCTGGAGTGATGTGGAGGGTTACTTGATTATCAACTGACCACAAACTTCAGGTTTATTTTGGAAAGTTGCAAGCTTGGAAGGAACATCATTTGACTACTTTAAATTGAATAATTAGTAGGCTACTTGGAATAACAAGGGATATTATGACCAGACCTGATAACTATGAAGTTTGTAGGCAACTGTTCTGCTGGATACTCATGATAAATTATATTTTTGTTCAAAGTTCCTTGACCTTTGATTCAAACAGCTGAAATGATAAGTTGCTACCCAATGAACTTGACTTACTCTTGAGGTTCTTCCTGTGTGAAGTTTCCCTAGCTCTTTATAGATGCAATGTTCCACGGGCTTCACACAGGACTTTGCCAATGAGTAAATTTACATCCAGTTTTCCTTTTCAGTAACAGCTCTTTAAAAAAAAAATACACATTTAGAATTAAAAGTAAAAAAAGTCTATAAATTCTTCAGGATTTAGATCCATTGTGCGAAATGGAAACCTGAGAAAATGAAGCAGCAGACATTGTAAAGTCACTGTATTCTCATTGCTATCCAAGCAGCAGGCATTGTAAAGTCTCTAAATTCTCATTGCTATCTAAGTATTGGCACTCTTCTTCCCTCTGAGCAACTCACAGAAAATTCAAAGCATCACAAAAAGACAGTGACCAGATATCAGATGGCCTCTTGCCGTTGTGCCCAGTTTTATGGCCAGGCCAGACCCCCTGAAAATATTTTAAGAAAGTCGCCTGGACCCTAACTTTTAAAGGCAGATGTGAAGAGGATATTCCAGGTGTGATGCAGCTCATCAAAAAAGAATTTATTTATACACTACAGTTGAAACACGAACAAAAGAAAATGGAATTTGGACTAACTGTTGGAAAACTTAATTGACCCAATACAGCAACTTAACTAAGGAGCTGTTCCAATCCAGTAACATCCCATAACTACAGCCCTTGGCAAAAAGGTAAATTCAAACACACATTCTTACATGCAGGAAGGAACAACATCCAAAGAGATGTCAGAGAGAAAGTCCGTCAGGAATCATCTACAGAAGTTTGCAGCCTTTCCTGGTCTCCTGCATGTTACTTATTAGCCCAAGCTTACATGTTGTCCAGGTGTTATTGCATGTGGGGATGATTTGAATTAATTGTGGGATTGCAGTAGGTACTAAATACTCTGCAATTAACTGTAGGCATCTCCAATTTTGAGCTTATATTGGAGTAAGGATCATTGCAGTAGCTGAAAATAGCTGGAATGCAAAAAGAAAATAGTGGACATACTCAGCAAGGGTCTGGCCTCACCTAGGAAGAGTGAGAAACAAGAGTTAACATTTTAATTCAATGACCTTTCATCAGAACTGAGAAAATTCATAAACCCATAGAGACCAGTAACATTTAAAACAAAATTTGAATATCTTGTTTATAGATGAAAAACATCTTGAGTTCACATTTGTTAAACTTTTACTGTAACTGTTGACTAAAACTTTCTCTAGATACCTTATGTTTTAAATGACAGAAAGGAAGGGTCCCTTTTTATACTTAATACACATGATAGTATCCACAGAATCCCAGTCCTTCTAGCAAATGGTCCACTGTAACTTTCAGATTCTAGTGAGTTTGTCTTCCTGTTTTTCCGTGTAGCAATTTTGAGGAACCATCCCTTGATGCGTCTTTCAGTTTCGGAGTCACCCAAATTTACTATCAGCAATAAAGTTGTTTGAGTGATTCAGCCCCTGCCCCACACAGGTCAAATATCCCAGAGCCCTTGTTGACTGCAGAAGGTATCTCTCTCACAAGAGTTTGTTTCCCTCCTGTGTCTGGGCTCCCAAAGAGCCTATGGCTGTGGTGTTGGCTAAATTCCGGAGCCAACGTTGGACGAATCAATTTACTATTAGCACAGCTTCTTATCTTTTATATTTGTATTGCTGTCTCTTCTTTAAGGCTGTAGAAACTATTCACTTTTTTTTTTACTTTCAGTGCTAGGTATGAAAGTTTTCCATATCCGACATCTACAAATGTGGTCATAAGTGGAAATAATGAATATGAAACGATGACGACAATGAAAGAGAATGAATATTCAGTCGTATGTGCGGAATCTACCTATGCCTCTGCACAGTGACATGCCTCAGTGTGAAGAGTTTTGTGTGAAGAACAATGTGAAGTTTTCTTTCTGTGCAGCTTCAGAAAAATCAAAGTTTAAAATTGCATGTTGAATTCCGTTTATTGCATTTACTTAACCTCAAAGACAAATGGCATAATAAGTTTATCAATGTTTAAGTTGAGATAAATGGGAGAGAGTTTGGGCACAGTGCTAGAAATACCCTGAAAGATCCTAACAAAACTTCAAATAACCTTTTTATTTAGTTTCTCAATTTTATCTAATACCTTCCAGAAGATTATGCTAACTCTTACTAGGGGCATAATTGCATTGGCCCAGATGGCTTTCTATTGAAATAAAATAATTTTCCATTTAAAAATGTGTTTTTTTCTTTATCAAAAACATTTTTATGTATATACACAGGTATTAAAGCAGTTCTGTAAAATCTTGGCGTATAAAGAGCAAACAAACATTGGAATTTGACATTCCCTACAGTTGCAAAAACCAAAGACGTTTCCTACTCATGCAGGACACTATTTACATATATTGAGGCAACGAGATGGTCTGATAACCGAATGGACCCTGGTTGTATTTTGGTCGAAAGACCTTAGATGGTAACATAAACAATTTTTTTCGTTTAAAAGTATGCTTTATTCATAAAAGCATCTTTATATACATACATAATCACTGGCGCAGTTTGTTTCTGTGCAGTCTTTTACATATTGAAAAGAAAAAAACATTGGAGTTTGACTCTCCAGGTAGTTCCAACAACCCAAAGGCATTTCTTTGTTATGCAATTTATTATTTACATAATTGAGGTACCGGGAGGGTCCAATAACCGAATGGACTATTATTGTACTTTGGCACAAAGACCCTGGATGGGTCTTGGCGACAGCTGCTCTTAGCTTTAGTATATCCCTCAGCACATGGTCCTGGACTTTGGAATGTGACAGTCTGCAACACTCAATCAAGCTCCACTGCTTGTTCTGGAAGGCCAACAAATTTCGTGCAGACCAAAGACGGTCTTTTGCCACGTTGATAGTGCTCCATACGCAGAAGATGTTTGTCTCTGTGTGCGTCCTTGGGAACAGACCGTAGAGCACCGAATCCTGTGTCATGGGGCTGCTCAGGACGTTGACAAAAAACCTTAAATGATAATAAAAACATAATGCTCCAAGTTTGCAATGAAAGCAAGGTGCTGGAAATGTTCAGGTCTGGCAGCTTCGGTATTGAGAAAAACTTGTTTTGTGTTGACTGTGAAGCTTCAAAACATTGTTAGCTTTAGGTTATACTTGTTACTTGGTCATTATTCATTGATAACTTTGGTTGGTGAGTTTGAGCATAATTGAGAGCAGCAGAACTAAGTGTGAAGGTGTCCTTACCTGACGCGCTTGTGTAATTTTCCAGTAGATGTCATTTGAACAGGAGTCTTATTGGTTCATTTTACTCAGAGGTGCCAAAGCTAAACATAGATTTTAAATGGCAGTTCATTATGTTTTTAGTTTTATTACTAGGTACAAAAAAAATTGTTCAGCGCTTGTTCCGTTGCTAGCATAATTTCTTTCTACAATGTAAAATATTTTTCATGCTTGTTATTTTAGATAAGCATTTGATTTTCATATCTGACTTTACAGTTAAAATCAATATCATTTCATTTTGCATGCGATGCTTTAATTGAGATTGATGTATTAGTTTGTCTTCTGATCTTATACTGCAAAATCTACTAGTAAATATCTGACCCAGTTCTTCGCATTTACTGCAGGGGTATGAAATTAACAGCATATGTTTGCCTTTGACCCCTTGCCCGAAATGCACGAATAGCATCTGTTGTCATGATGTAGAGGTGCCGTTGTTGGACTAGGGTGGACACCAGGTTATAGTCCAACAAGTTTATTTGGAGAGCTGCTCCTTTGTCAGGTGAAGTGGAGAGACATACACAGGCACAGAATACCATAGAATCCCTACAGTGTGGAAACAGGTCATTTAGCCCAAGTCCACACTGAGCCTCCGAAGAGTATCCCACCCAAACCCATTCCCCTATCCTATTACTCTACACTTACTCCTGACTAATGCAACTGGCCTAGACATCCGTGAACACTACAGGCAATTTAGCATGGCCAATTAACTTAACCTGCACATCTTAGGACTGTGGGAGGAAACCAGAGCACCTGGAAGAAACCCACACAGACGCGGGGAGAATTTGCAAACTCCACACAGGAAGTTAACTGAGGCCGGAATTGAACCCGGGTCCCTGGCGCTGTGAGGCAGCAGTGCTAACCACGGGGCCAGTAGGCGGAGAGATAATGGCAAGATAATTCCATGTAATTAAGAGTGTCAACATATCAGTTTCTGCTTGGCGATTTTATTTTGTCATGAATCTCAAAGGCTGCCTTACCTGAAGATCGGAGGCTGAATGTTTTTGACCATTGAAGTGTTCCCTGATTGGGAGGGAACACTCCGGCCTGGTGATTGTTGCGTTCAGTGTCTGTTTATCTGGTGTAATAGTGTCTGCATGATCTCACCGATATACCATGCCTCAGGGCATCTTTTCCACCAAAATTGATAGCCAAGTTGCGTACTCATGAGGATGGACTCAAACTGATCTACGGTCCATGGCGTGCTACATGTAACCTCACCATACTGTTCTGTGTTTGTATGACCTTCCTTACTGTTCTATTTTGACACCATTACCTTGATTACTTATTATTATCTCTCACTTAATCATTCGGTTGTTGGGGTTGGACAAAGTCAAAAATCTTATGACGCCTGGTTATAATGCAACGGATTTATTTGAAAACACTAGCTTTTGAAGAACCTGACGAAGGAGCAGTGCTCCGAAAGCTAGTGTTTTCAAATAAACCAGTTGGACTATAACTTGGTGTCGTGTGGTTTTTGAACTTAATCAGTCTATACAGTTTTTTATTACAGAAGAACCTCCATTGTCCAAATATCAAATATTGGCTTGGCAATGCAAGAGTGTTCACTACTGATTGAGAAAAAAGCTACCTTTCAGGCTCCAATATATCCTATTCAAATAAATCTGTTGCATTATAACCAGGCGTCGTAAGATTTATGACTTTGTCCAACCCCGGCACCTCCACAACAGAATGATTAAGTAAGATAATAATAAGTAATCAAGGTAATGGTGTCAAAACAGAACAGTAAGGAAGGTCATACAAACACAGAACAGTATGGTGAGGTTACATGTAGCACGCCATGGACCGTAGATCAGTTTGAGTCCATCCTCATGAGTACGCAACTTGGCTATCAATTTTGGTGGAAAAGATGCCCTGAGGCATGGTATATCGGTGAGATCATGCAGACACTATTACACCAGATAAACAGACACTGAACGCAACAATCACCAGGCCGGAGTGTTCCCTCCCAATCGGGGAACACTTCAATGGTCAAAAACATTCAGCCTCCGATCTTCAGGTGAGGCAGCTTTTGAGATTCATGACAAAATAAAATCCAATAATTCCTGTTCTAGTTTCCCTTTTCTGGATGACATTTAAAGTGGATTCCTCGTCTACCCTCTCAAGTAGACAAGAAATTCAGTGGTATTTCAAAGAGCAGAAGCGTGACCTGGCAGCACTTGTTTCTGAATTGCAGGAAAGGTAAACCTGTTAATGCATTAATGTGGCTGGTTAGTCCATGCTGCATTCATATCAATGATAATTGCACTGTTTTTCACCTGATGTGTTGCAACCTTGCTTGTCTGAGCAGGCTGTGATGCTTTTGTTTGTTGAGGACCTCTTGCAGATACATCCACCACACAGGAAGAGATTACTGGAATACTGTCTTCAGAAGAATTTATTGATAGACTCTCTTAGATATGGAACTGGATACATTAGCTGATTTTAGTCAATTTGTATGTGCTTGCAAGTACAGGTAAAGGAAGGTTCAGTTGGGAACAATTCTTGAGCAGGGTCCCTGCTCACACCCACCTGTAATTGAAAATCCATCCCCATGTCTTCCTTGGACGGTGTTAGGTTCAGTTTTAAAGCTTCATCAGCTCGAATGGTGGAAATTGTCTACCAAGGTGTGTGGCCTTCCAGAAAAGACATAGAGAAAAAGAGAGTCACAATACATGCATGCAATCTGCTTTTTTATTCAGAAATGTGTGAAGGAATACCCTGTTTTCTAAAGGTATCATTGTGTTAAGGAAAGGTAATCAGCAAAGGAGATGGTGAAGTGTGTATAATTATTACCATGTGTTTAAAGGATTGAGTGATTGAGAGGAATCAAATGATGCTCTTTCAAATTATAAATTATTAATTAGGCAAATTAGAATTTAAGAGCAGAGTTAAGCCATTCCATCCTTCAAGCCTGCTGTCATTCAATAACATCATGGCTGATGTGATTGTGTGGTGTCCAACTCCACTTTTCTATCTGCTTCCCATAACCCTTTATTTGTTTTGTCTATCAAAAATCTATTGAACTCAGCCCTGAATAAATTCAGTGACCATTCTCTGCTGCTATCTGGGGAAGAGAATTCAATAAACTAACAATACCCTGAAAGAAGGAACTTGCTTTCATCTCCATTGTAAAAGGGAGGCCTCAAATTTTTAAATTGTGTTCCCTAGTTTGAGCTTCCCCAACAAGAGGAGATATTCTGGATTGCACTGTATCAAGTCCCCTCAAGATCTTGAATGTTTCAATAAGATCACCCTTCATTCTTCTAAATGGGTATCCAATTTTCTGAACCCTCTCTGAACTGCTGACACAATAATACAAATAAACAGACTACAGTATACATAGTACTCCAGATCTCCAATGCACTGTACAGCTGCAATAAAACTTCTCTACTTTTATATTCTGTTCCAGTTGCAATAAATGGCAACATTCCATTTGACTTACTAATCACTTTCTGTAGCCACATATTAACTTTTCCTGCTATGTGTACCAGGATACCCAGATTCTTCTGTACCACCAAGTTCTGCAATCTCTAAGTTTAAATCACACATTGATTCTCTGTTTTTCTTGCCATTTTCATTTCACATTATATTCCCATTGCCAAATTTATATCCACTCGCATAATACCAATATCCTTTTGCAGACACTTGTTCTCCTGTTGATTACTTTCTCTCTACCTTTGTGTCATCAGCAGGTTTTAGCATTTGGTCCCTTCATCCATGTCATTGATTTATATTGTACGTAATTCAGTTCCCAGCACTGATCCTAGTAGTACTGCGCTACTTATCTTCCTGTTAGCTAACCAATGTTTTATTTACACCGGCATGTTATCCCTACGTCACGTGCTCTCATTTTGTGTAGTAACCTTTGATGGGTACCTTATTAAAATGTCTTTTGAAAATCCAAATACGCTACATCTACAGGTTCCTCTTTAGTCATTTAAATGTTACTTCCTTAAGAAGCTCCAGTCAATTAGTTAAACACAATTCTTCTGTTACAAACCAGTATAATTACAACCTGATTGTATTATGATTTTCTAAATATCCTGCTTAATAATGGATTCTAACAATTGCCCTGTGATGGATGTTAGGCCGCCTGCTTTCTGTCTACTTACTTTCTTGAATAAACATAGTTATTTGCTATTTGGCAATCCAATGTGACCCTTCCTAAATCTAAGGAAGTTTAAAAGCTTTTCCTGCTATGTTTATCTATCTTGGCAGGATGGGGTGAGGTGTGTAAAACAAATGCTGTTCTACATTGATAGTTACATAAACAAGAGTGAGAAAATACTTTTCATGCAGCATGGATGTTAGCAGTGACTAAATACAAGTAAAAATGCCATGATATTGAATGTCTAAAATAACAACTGGAGAATGCTGAACAAGCTCTGCCAGTGTGACAACATTGGTGGAAAGAAAAAAGTGTTAACATTTTTAGTCCAAAGACTAATTGTAACTGAAGAGGGCTGGAAAACTATTATTTCTATACTGTTGACAATATCGTAAGGGAGGAGCAGCAACTGGAACAGATGGTGAGGGTGTCCAGAGTAAAATACAAAGGGAACTGATGGTGGTAAGAGAGATTAATATGTAAAATAGGGGCAAATAGTAGAACATAATACAGTAGAGTATAGGTCTTTCAGCCCTCGATGTTGTGTTGGCCTTTTATCCTATTCTAAGATCAGACTAACCCGTATTACCTTGATTGTACTACCTTCCATGTGCCTTTCCAAGAGCTGTTTAAATGTCTCTAATGTATCTGACTGTACTACACCATCAGTTCCCTTTGTATTTTACTCTGGACACCCTCACCATCTGTTCCAGTTGCTGCTCCTCCCTTACGATATTGTCAACAGTATAGAAATAATAGTTTTCCAGCCCTCTTCAGTTACAATTAATCTTTGGACTAAAAATGTTAACACTTTTTTCTTTCCACCAATGTTGTCACACTGGCAGAGCTTGTTCAGCATTCTCCAGTTGTTATTTTAGACATTCAATATCATGGCATTTTTACTTGTATTTAGTCACTGCTAACATCCATGCTGCATGAAAAGTATTTTCTCACTCTTGTTTATGTAACAGTCAGATACATTAGAGACATTTAAACAGCGTGGAATGCCAGCAGTGCATTCCACGCACCCACCACTCACTATGTAAAGAACCTACCTCTGACATTTCCCCTAAATCTTCCTCCAGTTATCTTAAAATTGTGCCCCTTTGTGATAGACATTTCTGCCATGGGAAAAAGTCTCTGGCTATCCCCTCTATTTATGCCTCTCAACATCTTGTACACCTCTATAAGTCACCTCTCATCCCTTTTCACTCCAATGAGAAAAGCCCTAGCTCTCTCAACCCTGCTTCATAAGACATGCCCTCCAGTCCAGACAGCATCCTGGTAAATATCCTCTCACCCTCTCTAATGCTTCCACGTCTTTCCTAGAATGAGGCGATCTGAACTGAAGACAATATTCCAAGTGTGGTCTAACCAAGGTTCTATAGTGCTGCAGCCAAACCTTGCAGCTCTTAAACTCAATCCCCCGCTAATGAAAGCCAACACATCATATGCCTTCTTAACAACACTATCTGCTTGGGTGGCAACTTTGAGGGATCTATGGACATGAACTCCAAGGTCCCTCTGTTCCTCTGCACTGCAAAGAATCCTGCCTTTAACCCTGTAATCTGCATTCAAATTCCACCTCCCGAAGTTAATGACTTTACATGTTCCAGGTTGAACTCCATCTGTCACTCATCAGCCCAGTTCTACATCCTGTCAATGTCCCATCATAACCTACAACAGCCTTCCACATTATCCACAGTTGCACCAACCTTCGCATCATCGGCAAACTTACTAACCCACCCTTTCACCTCCTCATTCAAATCCTTTATAAAAATCACAAAGAGCAGAGGTACTAAAACTGATCCCTGTGGAACACCACTGGTTACCAATCTCCAGGCTGAATACTTTGCATCTACCCTCTGTCTTCTATAAACTAGCCAATTCTGTATCCAGACAGCCAGATTTTCCTGTATCCCATGCCTCCTTACTGTCTGAATGAACCCACCATTGGGAATCTTATCAAACGCTGTGCTAAATCAATTTACACCACATCTACTGCTCTACCTTCATCAATGTGTTATGTCACATCCTCAATAAAGTTTTTAGAATTAGAATCCCTACAGTGTGGAAACAGGCCATTTGGCCTAACAAGTCCACATTGACCCTACGAAGAGTATCCCATCCAGACCCATTCCCCTACATCTATTACTCTACATTACCACTGACTAATGTATCTAGCCTACACATCCCTGAACACTATGGGCAATTTAGCATAGCCAATTCACTTAACCTGCACATCTTTGGACTGTGGGAGGACCCTCATGCCGACGCTGGGAGAATGTCAAACTCCACACAGAGAGTCACCTGAGGCTGGAATTGAACCTGGATCCCTAGCACTGTGAGGCAGCAGTGCTAACCTCTGAGTTACTGTGCGGTTTGTGAGGAATGACCTGCCCCTCTCAAAGCTATGCTGACTATTTCTAATCAAGCTATGGTTTTCCAAGTAATCATAAATCCTGTCTCTCAGAATCCCCTCTGTAATTCCCAGGGTTATTCCTATTCCCTTTCTTGAACAAGGGAATAACATTTGACACCCTCCACTAGTCCAATGGACAGTGGGGATGCAAAGATCATTGTCAAAGATGCAGCAGTCCCTTCCCTCACTTCCTACAGCAACCTAGGGTATATCCCATCTGGCCCAGGGGATTTATCCTTATGTTTTTCAACATTTTTAGCACATCCTCCTTCCTAACGTCAACCTGTTCTAGCATATCAGCCTGTTTCACGCTGTCCTCAGAAACATCAAGGTCCCTCTCAGGAGTGAATACTGAAGCAAGGTATTCATTAAAGATCTCTCTTTCCTCCTCCAACTTAAGGCGCAAGTTCCCTCCACTGTCCTTGATCAGCCTTACCATCCTTAACCAGCCTTAACTTCCATATCCGCCACAGATTCACCTGCACCTCCACCCACATCATCTACTGCATCCGCTGCAGCCGGTGTGGCCTCCTCTATATTGGGGAGACAGGCCGCCTACTTGCGGAGCGATTCAGAGAGCACCTCTGGGCCACCCGGACGAACCAACCCAACCACCCTGTAGCACAGCATTTCAACTCCCCCTCCCACTCCACCGAGGATATGCAGGTCATTGGACTCATCCACCGCCAAACCACAACAACCCGACGGTCGGAGGAGGAGCGTCTTATCTTCCGACTGGGAACCCTCCAACCACAGGGGATGAACTTGGACTACACCAGTTTCTTCATTCTCCTGCTGAACACTCTCTGCTCATTCCTGAAGAAGGGCCTGTGCCCGAAACGTCGAATCTCCTGTTCCCTGGATGCTGCCTGACCTGCTGTGCTGTTCCAGCAATAAAGTTTCAGCCTTACCATCACTCTTGCTGAAAATGTGTTGCTGGAAAAGCCCAGCAGGTCAGGCAGCATCTGCCTAATAGCATTCCTGAAGAAGGGCTTATGCCCGAAACGTCGATTCTTCTGTTCCCTGGATGCTGCCTGACCTGCGCTTTTCCAGCAACACATTTTCAGCTGATCTCCTGATCTCCAGCATCTGCAGACCTCACTTTCTCCTCAAAGATTACCATCACTCTTGTTCCACACAAGTGTAGGATGCCTTAATCCTACCCGCTAAAGCTTTTTCATGCCCCCTTCTAGCTCTCCTAAGTCCATTCTTCAGTTTCTTCCTAGCTACCTTGTAACCCTCTAAAGCCCTCTATGATCCTTGCCTCCTCAACCTTAAGTAAGCTTCCTTTTTCCTCTTAACTAGATGTTCCACATCCCTTGTCACCCAAGGTTCTTTCAACCTATTATCCCTTGCCTCAGTGGGACAAACCTGTCCAGCACTTTCAGCAAGTGCTTCCTAATCAATCTCCACATTTCTGTTGTGCATTTCCCTGAGAACATCTATTCCCAATTTAGGTGCCCCAGTTTCTGCCTAATAGCATTGTAATTCCCCCTCCCTCAATTAAATACTTTTCCATACCATTTGCCCCAAGCCTCTCCATAAGTATCGTAAAGGTCAGGGAGTTGTGATCACTATCACCAAAATGCTCTCCCACTGAGAGATCTGACACCCGGCCTGGTTCTTTGCCGAGCACAAATCCAATATGGCTTACCCTCTAGTTGGCCTATCTACATATTGTGTCAGGAACTCTTCCTGGGAACACCTGACAAAACAGCTCCATTCAAACTATTTGAACTAAGTGGCCTCTAATCAGTATTAGGGAAGTTAAAGTCATCCATGACAGCAATCCTGTTATTTCTGCACCTTTCCAAATTCTGCTTCCCCATCTGCTCCTCCATGTGTCTGTTGCTTTTGGGGGGATCTGTTGAAAGCTCCCAATAAAGTGACTGCTCCTTTCCTGTTTCCGACTTCCATCCAGACTGACTCTTTAGACACATCTTCCTTGACGATTTCCCTTTCTGCCGCTGTGATACTATTCCTGATTAGCAATGTCACTCCTCCACCTCTTTAACCCGTCCCACCCCATTCATTCTGAAACATTTAAACACTGGAACATCCAACAACCATTTCTGCTCTTACGATATCCAAGGTTCTGTAATGGCCACAACATTGTAGTTGCAAGTACTGATCCATGTTCTGAGTTTGACCCTTATTCCTGGTCCTCCTTGCATTAAAATAGACATACTTCAACCCATTATACTGACTGCACCTTTGCCCTATCAAGTGCCTATCCCTCCTCACAGACTGTCTGCATGCTGTATCTGCTTCCTACTCCATCATCTATTTGTTTTTTTTCCAGAAGTTGTTTGATAAGATACTACGCCATAAGCTACTTAATAAGATTATAGCCCATGATGTTAGAAGTAGTGTATTTGCATGGATAGAGAATTGGCTAACTTATAGAGGGCAGAGTGTTGGGATAAGTGGGACATTTTCAGGATGACAACCTGTAGCGGACTGCTACAGGAATCAAAGCTCGGTGCACAATTATATACAATATATATTGATGACTTGGATGAGAAATGTGAATATACTTTAGTCAAGTTTACAGATTACACAAAGTTATGGACTTGACCTGACCCCCTCTCAATATTTTAAGAAGGTAGCCTCAACCCTAACTTTTTCTTATTTTAAAGGTAAATGCGAACTTCTGTGTTCCAGCTACAATGTGACTGATCAAACTACTCGGTTTTAAGCAAAACACAATTTATTTAATCACTATAATTAAAATACAAACAAAATAAAGTCGAACTTGGAATAACTTAGCTCTATTAGAAAATTTAACTGAAAAATAGATATAGTAACTACTACTAATTAACTGTTCCAATATTGTAATATCCCATAAACAAACCCTTGGCAAAAAGGAAAATTCAGAAACAGATTCTCATATGCAGTTCTCCAATCCAGGAAGGAAAAAGAAGTATCAAGAGAAAATGCAAAGAGAATAGAAGCCAAGTAACATTTACTGACGCTTCTAATTCTTTTGAGTCTGATGCTAATGAGAAACCAAAACCAAAAAATCCTGATCTGTGAAAGCTTGTCACACCCAATCATGCTGTTAGCACAAAACCTAAGGTCTCCCAAGCTGTTTACTCAAGTGACATTCAGTAGTCAGCTCATCACATCTCTTTAAATCTCTCTCTTTAAAGAAACCAGGACAAAATAACCTGTTAAAACCACAGCATTGTCACAACAAAAATAGGTGAGAAGGGAAATGATGAGGATAACACAGGATGCAGATGGACATAGACAGGTTAAGTCTGTAGTCAGAAACTAGGCAGGTAGAATAGAACATGGGAAAATATGAAGTCATGCATTTGGGCAGGAAGAATAGAAGAGTTGAATATTATTTAAATGGAGAAAGAATGCACAAATTACAGATCAGAGTAATTTGGGAGTCCTCATCCATGAATCACAAGAAGCCAGCATCGAAGTTCATCAGATAATAGGGAAGGCAAATGGAATGATTGCATTTGCAAAGAGAATCGAATATAAAAGAAGGGAGGGTTTGCTAAAACTTTACAAAGTACTAGTCAGATTACAGGTTGAATACTGTGAACTGTTTTAGGCTCCTTATCTAAAGAAGCATATGCTGGAATTGGAGATAGGTTCATGAGGCTGATGCTGGATACAGAGAGACTGTTTTATGAGGAGAGGTGAATTAGGTTGGAATTTAAAACAATCAGCAACAACCTTATTGAAACATGCAAGATTCTTAGGGGAATTGACAGGGTAGATCCAGAAAGGTTTCCACTTGTGAGACATCGGAAGAGATAGGAGAGGTCTTGAATGAGTACTTTTCTTCAATATTTACGAACGAGAGGGACCGTATTGTTGAAGAGGAGAGTGTGAAACGGACTGGTAAGCTAGAGGAGATACTTGTTAGGAAGGAAGATGTGTTGGACATTTTGAACAACTTGAGGATAGACAAGTCCCCCGGGCCTGACGGGATATATCCTAGGACTATGTGGGAAGCAAGAGAGGAAATTGCAGAGCCGTTGGCAATGATCTTCTCGTCTTCACTGGCAAAGGGGGTGGTACCAGGGGACTGGAGAGTAGCAAATGTTGTGCCCCTGTTCAAAAAAGGGAATAGGGATAACCCCGGGAATTACAGACCTGTTAGTCTTACTTCTGTGGTAGGCAAAGTAATGGAAAGGGTACTGAGGGATAGGATTTACGAGTATCTGGAAAGACACTGCTTGATTAGGGAATGCCAGCACGGATTTGTGAAGGGTAGGTCTTGCCTTACAAGTCTTATTGAATTCTTCGAGGAGGTGACCAAGCATGTGGATGAGGGAAGAGCAGTGGATGTAGTGTACATGGATTTTAGTAAGGCATTTGATAAGGTTCCCCATGGTAGGCTTATGCGGAAAGTCAGGAGGCATGGGATAGAGGCAAATTTGGCCAGTTGGATAGAAAACTGGCTAACCGGTCGAAGGCAGAGAGTGGTGGTAGATGGTAAATATTCAGCCTGGAGCCCAGTTACAAGTGGAATTCC
>NC_057724.1:45821375-45864379 GCF_004010195.1 Chiloscyllium plagiosum
TTTACCCAGAGAGTGGTGTGGGCATGGAATGCGCTGCCTGTAGGAGTGGTAGAGTCAGAATCTTTGGTGACCTTTAAGCGGCAATTGGATAGGTACATGGATGGGTGCTTAAGCTAGGACAAATGTTTGGCACAACATCGTGGGCCGAAGGGCCTGTTCTGTGCTGTATTGTTCTATGTTCTATGTTGTGAGAAACTCTAGAACCAGAAGGCATAGCCTCAGACTTGGAGGTTGTACATTTAACACAGATGAGGAGGAATTTCTTCTCTGAAAGGGTGGAATTCATTACTGCAGAAGGCTACCAAGGTAGTGTCGGTAAGTACTGATGGGCTGAAAGGCCTACTTCTGTTCAAAGTACAGACTGTAGATGTCTCACAATGTAAAGGAGACTATACAAACTGGACTAAATTAAACAAAGTACAAGTAAACCGCTGCTTCTGTTGGAAGGTGCATTTGGGGCTTTGGACAGTGAACAGGGCAGAGGTAAAAATTCAAGCATTATTCTTGATCTCTCCATCAAGAGCTGGTTGCTTCCCTTGCCCTGTCTAACCTGTCTCCCTGTACTTGCTGCACTCTGTTTGCTCAGATCTAACCCTGATTTTGTTATCACACTTATTTAGGGTGACACTGAAGGGTTTTTATCCAAAACGTCCATTTTTCTGCTCCTCGTTTGTTGCCTGACCTGCTGTGCTTTTCCAGCACCACACTAATCTTGACTCTGATCTCCAGCATCTGCAGTTCTCACTTTCACCTAGGATGGCACTGTTGTCTGGCATGCTGATGTCTATCTTGCAGGGGCAGTGCATGAACCCTTCGACACGTCTTCCCACCTAGGCCATGACCCCACACTGAACATCAAGCTGTTATTTCCAGGACTGTCACTAACCTCATCTCCTCTGGAAATCTTCCCTCCATAGCTTCCTACCTCATAGTCCCCCAACCCTGAATTAGCCCCCTTATACCTCCATCGCAAATTCCACAAACCAGACTGCCCTGGTAAACCCATCATTTCAGCTTGCTCCTGTTACAGTGTACTTATTTCTTCCTATCTTGGATCTTGTTTCTCATCTTGTCCAGTCTTTTCCAATTTACATGTGTGATTCTTCTGACACTTAGCACTGGTTCCACAATTTCCAGTTTCCTGGCCCCAGTCACCTCTTCTTCACCATGAGTGTGCTATCCCTCTACAGCTCCATTCCCCATCAGGATGGTGATCTCACTGCTTCTTCCTTGAAAGGAGGCCTGAACAGTTCCCATTGACTACCACCCTATTTTACCTGGCTGAGCTTGTTCTCACTTTAAACAACTTACCCTTTAACTCATCTCACTTTCTTCAGGTCAAGGCTGTGGCCAATGGGGTATCTGCATGGACCATAGTTATATCTGTCCCTACGCTAGGTATATTAGAATTAGAATTAGATTTTTAGGACGAGAGTTAGATTTTATTGTCATGCGTACTCAAGTATAGCAATACAAAAAATAGTGAAAAGTGTACAAAGGTGCCAGTCTTCGGCGCCATCTTGGTTACAAAACCAGAATCTGAGAAAAAAAGAAGTAAAAGATAACCAAAAGGTAAGAAAAACATCCAGATGTCAAAGTCCAAGTCATATCTCCATGAAGGGTTTTGGAATCATTGATGCAGGCACTTGGGCCTACTCACGGCCTGAAGTCTTGGTCAGCTTGCGAGTCTGGCATCGATTGCTGGGAGGAGCCACATTCTTGCTGCCACTGCCACCTCTGATTACTGGAGGAGTTTTGCTACCCCTGCCACAGCGGGCCCTGAACGCTGGGAGAACATACTTGCCGCCATCTCCAATCGCTGGGAGGGGCTGCGTCTGCCGCTGCCACCTCAAACTGTTGAAAGTTTACCACCATTCTCTGCATGGCCTGCCCTCGCTGCTGTGCTGATGCTGCCAATCAACCCACTGCAAAAGGTTTTAAAGAAAAGAAAAATGAGGGAAAAAAATGTAAGAAGAAGAAAATAATAAGAACAAAAGTTAAAAGAATAAAAAGGAAGAGAGCAGACAAGCCCTGCTACTCTGCCACCTTCTTTGAAAGCTCCTGAACTACAATGTGAAACATTCCTTATTCCATCCAAAATGTTTTCTCCAGCACATTGATAATGTCTCTGGTGCTTCTTGGCTGAAATTTGAAAAAGCCATCAATTTTGCTTCTAATTTCCATCCTCTCATTTTCACCTGGGTGGTTGATAGGCTGTCTACCAAATCTAGTACAACCCCTCGACTCCCATAGTTATTTTGACTGCCCCTTCTCACACCTTGCTTCCTGCAATGTTGCTAATCCATTGTTGCAGATTCTCCATCTCTATTGTATCTATTCTGATGAGACCTTTCACGGGGTGAGTCTGACATATTATATAAAAGAGACTTTATAAAGCTCTGGTTAGGCCCCATTTGGAGTACTGTGTCCAGTTTTGGTCCCCACACCTCAGGAAGGACATACTGGCACTAGAGCGTGTCCAGCGGAGATTCACACGGATGATCCCTGGAATGGTAGGTCTAACATACGAGGAACGGCTGAGGATCCTGGGATTGTATTCATTGGCGAGGTCTTGCACTTTGGAAAAAAGAATAGAAGCATAGATTACTTTCTAAACGGTGAGAAAATTTGTAAAGCCAAAGTACAGAGGGATCTGGGAGTGCTAGTTGAGGATTCTCTAAAGGTAAACATGCAGATAGAGTCCATGATTAAGAAAGCGAATGCAATGTTGTCAATTTTCTCGAGGGTTGGAATATAAAAGCACTGTTGTGCTACTGAGACTTTATAAAGCTCTGGTTAGGCCCCATTTGGAGTATTGCGTCCAGTTTTGGTCCCCACACCTCAGGAAGGCCATACTGGCACTGGAGCGTGTCCAGCGGAGATGATCCTTGGAATGGTAGGTCTAACATATGAGGAACGGCTGAGGATCCTGGGATTGTATTCATTGGAGTTTAGAAGATTAAGAGGTGATCTAATAGAAACTTACAAGATAATACATGGCTTGGAAAGGGTGGACGCTAAGAAATTGTTTCTATTAGGCGAGGAGACTAGGACCCGTGAACACAGCATTAGAATTAGAGGGGGTAAATTCAGAACAGAAATGCGGAGACATTTCTTCAGCCAGAGAGTGGTGGGCCTGTGAATTCATTGCCACAGAGTGCAGTGGAGGCCGGGACGCTAAATGTCTTCAAGGCAGAGATTGATAAGTTCTTGATGTCACAAGGAATTAAGGACTACGGGGAGAATGCGGGTAAGTGAAGTTGAAATGCCCATCAACCATGATTGAATGGCAGAGTGGTCTCGATGGGCCGAATGGCCTTGCTTCCACTCCTATGTCTGATGGTCTTATGGTTTTATATTCTTCCTTTTCCGCAATGGAGGATTCCCACTCCCACCTTGCTTGACAGGACCTTCTGCCATGTCCAACTCATTTCTTGCAGTTCTGCCCTTATCCTTTCCCCTTGCTCCAAGGGCAAGGACAGGGTTCCCTTGCTTTTTCTTTTTGAATTTGAAAGTTGTTTAGAGGAATTGGAAACATTAGAAAAGAAGTGAGACACTCTACATTTCTCCATTTAGAAATGCTGTTTTCTTTACTCTAGTTAGAAGGGAAAAGGAAACTATTTTCTCTTTTACCCAACTTTCCTTCATTCTAAATGTAGCTATCTATCAACATATCAGCACATCCCTTTTTTGCTAAAACAATGTTCTCGAAGAGGAAGTCATGAATAACACTGTTATAGACAGATCGCAGAAAGAAGCTATTATGACATGGCCTACCTCAGATGCATGGAACGTTTGTTCATTAATATGATCACATACTATAGTTGGTTGCAAAATAGCAACCATTTTGACTTAATTTTCAGTTTATAATTTAAACATGCAACATATGCTTTAACATTTTCTACTAATTTTATTTCAATCAAAATG
Organism: Chiloscyllium plagiosum; assembly: GCF_004010195.1. Lineage (NCBI taxonomy): Eukaryota > Metazoa > Chordata > Chondrichthyes > Orectolobiformes > Hemiscylliidae > Chiloscyllium > Chiloscyllium plagiosum. The sequence goes on from NC_057724.1 coordinate 45,825,303, forward strand.
TGCAAAAGTGGAACTACAGCAGAAACAGATTATGTCATCTTAGGAAAGGGAAAATGTTGGAGTTCAAATGTGCATATTTTGTGTTTAGATACTTTACTGTTTGAGGCATTCTAATAACAAGTTCACATGAAGTAAATTGGCTTTAAACTGTATCTTCTCATTCTATTTGACAAAGCTGCTTGCACGGCACCACTCATACAGAAAAAGGTAAGAATCAAGAAGGAAATTACTTCTATTTTTGTAGAACCTTTCACAGGCTGTCCAAAAGTGCGTTTTTAGCCAATTAAGTATTTTTGAAATCATTTCACTTTTCTAAATGTGGCAGTCACTTTGTGGCACAGCAAGATCTCACTAACGGCGATGTAAGGAAATGACCAATGTCTTGTTAATAACTGAGGAATTGGGCTGGATAATCCCCTGTTGGTTATTAAATTGCACTATGATCTGTGTACATCCACTTGAGATGGCCTAAAACACGATAAGTCAATAAGATGTAGGAGCAGAAATAGGCCATTTCATCCATTGAACCTGTTCTGCCTTTCAATGAGATCATGGTTTAACTGATAATCCTCAACTTTCCTTTTTGCTTTTTAGATTAGACTAGATTAGATTAGACTAGATTACTTTGTTAAATATTTAGATTAGATTAGACTAGATTACTTACAGTGTGGAAACAGGCCCTTCGGCCCAACAAGTCCACACCGACCCGCCGAAGCGCAACCCACCCATGCCCCTACATTTACCCCTTACCTAACTCTACGGGCAATTTAGCATGGCCAATTCACCTGACTTGCACATCTTTGGACTGTGGGAGGAAACCGGAGCACCCGGAGGAAACCCACGCAGACACGGGGAGAACGTGCAAACTCCACACAGTCAGTCGCCTGAGTCGGGAAATGAACCCGGATCTCTAGCGCTGTGAGGCAGCAGTGCTAACCACTGTGCCACCGTGCCGCCCATTGTGCCACCATGCCGCCCACAAGGATTTTCTCCATAATCCTTGAGTCTCTTCCTGATTAAATATCTATCTACTTCAGCCTTGAATATACTTACTGATACAGCCTCAAGGGGTAGAACCTTTCCACATTACAGGTCAAGCCACCTCAGAATCTTATACGTTTCAATAAAGTTACCTCTTCATTCTTCTAAACGCCAATAATTAGCAGTCCAACCTACGCACAGTATTCTTAGTATGACTAGTAATTTGTATCGTTTTAGCAAAACTTCAGTTCTCATGGAAGGTCATTGGACCTGAAATGTTGATTCTGCTTGCTGTCTCCATAGATGCTGCCAGAATTTCTCCAGCAATTTCTGTTTTTGTTTTAGCGGGACTTCCCTGTTTTAATACTCCATTCCTTTTGAAATAAAAGTTAACATTCTATTTGTCTTCCCTATCATTCTTGTATCTTTTTGTCATTGATGCATGAAGGCTCCCAGATTATTTTGTGATGCACCTCTCAGCAGCCTTTCACCATCCTTGCTGCCAAAGTGAATAATCTCTCAATTTCCTACATTGTATTCCAACTACCAAGGTTTTGTACACTCACTTAACTGTCTGTATCCCCTTGCCGATTCATTGTATGACCCCCATTAAATACCCATCATGTGCCTCTTGTCAATTTTTGTGGCATTCACAAACTTGGTGATAGTACATTCATTTCCCTCATTCAAATTACTAATGCATTGTATATTGTAAATAATAGTGCTCCCATAGCTCCCAAAGATGTGCAGGTCACGTGAATTGGCCATGCTAAATTGCCCATAGTATTAGATGCACTAGTCAGAGGGAAATGGGTCTGGGTGGGTTACTCTTCAGAGGGTCGGTGTGGACTTGTTGGGCCGAAGGGCCTGTTTCCATACTGTAGGGGAATCTATTAGTTGGCTAATCCTCAATCCATGTTCATATACCCTCCCAACATCATGGGCTCTTAGCTTATTATTATTATTATGCTCATGTGCAGTACCTTATCAAATAGCTTTTGGAAATCCAAATCTTATATCCAAATGAACTTCATCTGGTTCTTTCCCCTTGTCTATCCTGCTTATTATCTCTTCAAAGAATTTGAATAAATTTATCAGACATGATTTCCCATCATGAAGCCATACTGACTCTGCTTGATCATATTATTTGTTTCTAAATGCTCTGCTATTAAACCTTTTGTAATGCACACAAACATTTTCCAAATAATTTTTAAACTATGTGGCCTATCATTACTTCTTTCACTCTCCTGCCCTTTTTGAATATGACAGTTTTCCAAATCTTTTGACTTTGCACGAGTCTATGGATTCTTGAATGATTACTGTCAGTGCATTCATTATGTCTGTAACTGTAAGGCCTTAGCTTAGTGTGTCAAATAATAGACAGAACCTTTTAATAGTATACCCAGTACAGGACTGAACTTCTAGTTTCTAGCTAACACTGAGTAGATGCCACATTGGAAAGTAATTGTTAGTTATTGCCAAGGTTGTGGTTGAAAATATTTATGCATTTTAAAGATTCTGAAAAAGAATGATGGAGAAGCAGGCATAGTACGATAAGACTAGATTTTTACACAATTTGCAGTGAGGATGTCAAATGTGTAAGTTTTTGTATTTACAGCTTAAAAGGAATAAGAATCGTAAAAACAAAGTATATACTTTTACAAATGGCAAAAATAAAGATAATGTTACAGCTAGCAAGGTGGACAGGGAGCTAGAGGAGAGGGATCAGCTGTCAAATTTCTCGGTGTCCTTCCTCGTCACTTTTCTCATTGATCGAGCACTCTCGTGTTTCCTACTTTCCAACAGTGACTTCAGGTACTGCCCTGGGAGTGTCAGTGTCTCTGTGGAGCACAAATTTAGTGTCTTCTGTCAGGGAGATAGCATTTTATCCTCCCAATTCTTCATACAATAGCCCTGCTGTACAGAACCTCAGCCAACCAGCCAACCAGTCCTGACTGTTACCTCCAGTGCTCAGATGATGTTGTCTGCAGCTTGGCCTTTTTGGAAAAAAAAGCTGCTTGAAGTTGTCCATCAGGATCAGTTGCAGTTTCTTCCACTGGGGGTCAGCAGACTTCCATCAGCCACATTGCATAAGAGCAGTAGGCTGCTACCCTATGGAAGATAGGCACTAAGCAAACACACATGGGTGAAGTTATCTTTACCATGCAGTATTGAATGATTTAATTTCTAACTTAGTTTTGGAATGTTTATTTAATAGTGGTTTTTATTTTTCTAATTTAATGGTTAATGACATGATACTCCTTAAACATTCTTTCACGCTCTTTCTTTTTCTCTTGTTAATTCTTTCTTTTAAGTTAGATTGACGGGAATGGGATCCTGACAAGAGTTCAGAAGGGAGAGAAAATGTGAGTAAGTCTGGAAGGCAAAGGAAATATAGATTAAATAGGAACAAAATGCAATTAGACAGGCTAAATGGAATATATTTTTGTGCAAGCAGCCTGAGGTATAAGATAGATGAGCTCAGGGCACAGTGGGGCATGTAGCAGTGTGATAACATGGCTGAATCATGGGCAGGGCTGGTAGCTCATCATTCCTGGTAATAGGATATTCACTTGTACCTGGTGACATATGTTGAAACCTTATCATGGCAAGATTGTAAAGCATGTAGCAGGCCATGAAAAATCTTAACTCCAACCCACAGAGTACTGCAAGGCTGTTCCAGAGTTGTCCAGGCAGCAGAAGTATGAGCTTAGCACACCAACAGTCTGCTGTGTTATATTTTGTATGGGAGCTTGGCTCTCATTATGTTCATGTGTACACCTCAATGATTAACAAAGACTGTTGCAAAGATGCCAGGTATTGACCTATATGATTTGCTGCCTCTGGTCATACACTGGCTGGGTGGTTTTGCAATGGAAGCCTTTTCAGTTGGGTATAGGGTGCAGTTGACACATGGTGCCTTCAAAATGACTCATGTGCACTCAATGGCACCATGTACCATGGGGAAGAATACAATCCAGTCGACCCATTGGTTTGCACTATCTGCTTCTGTCTGACATAAGTGAATGAAATGGCTCCAATAAAAATCGAGTGTCAGCGATGACAGCCTGTAAGATGTTGTGACTATATCCAACTTCAGCCTGGAAGGGGGCAATCCATGACTTCACTTGCCTTTACAGTTGAAGGCCATCAACATGATTTGTACGTTGTTCCCACGTGTCAGGGTCAAAGGTGCCACAGAACAGCAGCAGGACATTCTGAACAGCCAAAGTTTGTGGACCATGTTGGAACCAGTACACAGGAAGAAAGAGCAATTAGGTTCTGCAAGCAGACTTTAAGGAGTTAGATAAGAATTTGGAAACCTGCAAAGGTAGTTAACTCTGGATTAGGAGGATATCAGTTACAGCTCAGGTGGTCAGAACAGTGGCAAATGGAATTTAACCTGGAAAAGTGCAAAGTCTTGCAACTGAGGAAGACTAACAGAGCAAGGAGTTATGCAATGAATGGTATGGCTTTGGAAAGTAGTGAAGATTGAGGGACACGAATACACATGTTCTCAGGTCTCTGAAAGTAACGGGACAGGTACCTATGAGATTGTTAAGATGTATGGGTTGCTTGCCATTATTAACTGATGCTGAAAACTGTATAAGACATTGGTTTGGTCACAGTTGGAGAACTGTGTGCAGTTCTGGTCACCACAATATAGGAAGGCTGTGATTGCATTAGAGAGGGTGCAGATGAAATTTACCAGGATGCTGCCTGGGCTTGACAGTCTGATCCATGAGGTAAAAATGGAAACGCTGAGGTTATTTTCCTTTGAGAAGTGAAGGTTTAGAGGGAACCTGATAGAGGTTATAAGATCATGAGGAGAACAGTTCAGGTGGATAGGGAGGCACCTTTTCCATTTCAATACCAGAGCACACAGACTTAAGAGGTAGAAGGTAAGAGGAGAATTAAGGAGATTTTATTTTCACCCAAATGTTGGTGGGCATCTGGAACTCTCAAAAACACTTAAGCAGTACATAGCACTACCGTAGTCACTTGCATTACCATAGTCTCCAAGGCTAAAGACCAAAGGCTGGAAAATTGGATTTGTGTAGTCAGAACTTTGTTAACCAGAATGGATATGATGGGCCAAATGGCATCCTTCAATACTGTAAATATCCCAACCCCGTTAGATTTCTGGAATCGGTTTTTGCAGTGCACTCGACATCTATAGAAAGTTTCCAGTCATTGTCAAACTTATTTCTCTTAGGTTCTTTGAGACTGACGTGTAAATGAAAATCTGTTGGTATAACTGCAAAAGTTGAGGAAATGTTGGCAGCTGCTTTTAGAAGTTTGAATTCACATTTTCCAAACTATAACTTCAACAATTAATAGCAAGATATTATTACAATGATTTCCAAATGCTAACTTGTTGTTTATGTTTGCTCTGACCAGGCTGGGAGAAGTGGTTTGAATGATAAACAGTTATACTAAAAAAAATCTAATTGGTTTGTTATGATGTGTTATGACACCCCTCTGACTCAGGTGGTCCTTGAACCTGGGCCTCCTGGCTCAGAGGTAGGGAACTGCCACAGTACACTATTACTCTGACTCTATCACAAGAGTCCCTGAAACATTTATAGCTGGACTATAAATATTGTTTATTTTCTACATGACAATGGGAAAAGATTTTACAGTTCATCAAACCTGGTCCTTCCACATTCCATGTAAGATGACCTCAATCGAGGATTTGCCTCCATACAGATACACAAAGTATTTTCACTGCCTTGCTAAGATTCATGTCAGTTAAATGAAATTATCGATATCTCTGTAATCTTCAATGCTATTCCTTAATGGCTCATGATTTAGTTTCTTGGCTTCATGCAGTTTGTATGCTCCAAAACAAGAATCCAGTTTTTGTAAAAGAGAAGTGATTTGGAAGCTTGCGATGAAGTTAGTTAGACTGGTCGTGTTACTGATATGCACTCTCACTGTGATTTCAGATGGAAGCCCTAGGTGTTAAAGATATCTATTCCCATTAGTGTCTCATGTGGAATAGTTAGAGATTTTAAACAATACAGCGAACTGGAAGAAATATACAGTTACTTTGTCAGGGTCTGAAAGAAACAAAGTTGAGAAATGTTACAGAGAAAGGGTGGTCAGAAACCCTATCTTTGAATTCCTTGAAGTGACCCATCAGATTGCTTCTCTGATCTGACTAGCAGGGATCTCAACTATCTGCTGTTGTCTGTTCTGTCCTATACACATGACTGCACAGAAATTGGACTTGGGAAAGTGAACCATTACTTTGTCTTCCTGCCGCTATATCACTGACTCACAGTTAAACCAGTACTGGGTGACCTTTTTAGCGGAAGAGCACAGCATTCAGTGGAGGGGGAGAGAGCCTATTTTTGGCCATGCCACCTGACCTTCCTTTGTCAGCAAGTCATCAGAGCCATGAACATGCATGTGTTTGGAGACCATCACAGGACTCATTTTACACCAGCTCATTCCCATTCGTATGGTGCATTATGTGTAATACTGTGGCTGACAGTAATGTCTTATTTTGAAAGTTGCTGAGTTCAAGGATACTTCTGTTGTGTTACACATTTAAAGATTTGTACCTTGCTTCTTTTTATTATTCACGCTTGCAATGTGCGTGCCATTATACCAAGCATTGATTTCTCAGTCCTGGTTACCTATGGTACAACAGAATAATTTGCTATACTACTTCAGGTGGCAGTTAAGAGGCAATAATTTTGGTTTCTCATTTATATCGCATATAAACGAGACAGAGTAAAATTGACAGATTTCCTTCTCTAAAGGAAATTAGTAAATTTGTTGAGTTTGTGCAACAATCAAATAACACCTATATTTACAGATTTTAAAAATAAACAATTTATTTTCTAGTAGCTGAATCTGAATTATTTAGTCTAACCCTCAGGTTTACTAGACCAGTAACAACTATAACATCTGATGAAAAAACATGACCTGAAACTTTGGCTATCTTTCTATATCTAAAACTACTAACGCATTGGCTGAATATTTCCAGCATTTTCTGTTTTCATTTTCGATCTCCACAATCTGCACTATTTTTCTGAGGACTACTGTTCCCACTTTAGGTAATAGGATTTTATTAAGTTTGCATATTAATTATGAGCTAATTTTCATTAATTTATCTATATAGATACTTCATGTTAAAAGTCAAAGAGTTAAAACTAATGTTTGGCATACATTAAGAACAGCTTCATTAATTGTACAGTATACTCAATTTCCAGCATCTACAAGAAATGCAAGTGTGGTTTTGTAAAATATTTAGGAAATGGATGTAAGATTCTAGTGCTGTAAACATTTCTCAATTTGCAGTGGTAATGTGCTGTTGGAAATGTTGAGCAGTACAGCCTGAGGTTACAGCTTGTGTGTAATAATTACAGAAACCCACAGCTTCTCCTTTTGCTGTCATAGTTGCAACAGTTTGCCCATACACCCCTTTAGATCTTATGTTTTAGGTTTAACAACTGAAAAACCAAGTAAAGTACAATGGAAGATGCACATATCACAAAGTGACAGAATTGTTACAGGGCAGGAGAAGGCCATTTTCTTAATCATTTCTGTCCTGACGTTTTGATCATTTTAGTTTGGTGGCAATTTCCTGCTTTTCCTCCATAACTCTGGACATTGTTTTGGTTTAAATAATCATGCAATACACTCTTGATTGACTCAATTGAACCTGTCAACACCACACTTTCAGGCACTGCATTCCAAACCCACTCTAAAATAATGTTTTCACCCCTCACTCATTTCTGTTACAATACATTTTAAAAGTGAACCTTCTGGCTCTCAATTTGTTTACAAGTTAAAACTAACTCTATATCAACCCCTTTGAAAACTTCTGTAAATCTCCTCTTAGCCTTATCTCCAAGGAAAACAGTCCCAAGTTTTCAAATCCTTTGTCATAACTGAAATGTCTCATCCCTGAAACTATTCTCGTAATGCTCTCTCTCCGAAACACTGACATCCTTTCTATAGAGTGACACTCAGAACACTACGCAATACTCCAACTGAAGTCTAACTAGTGTCTTACATAAGTTCATCATAGTCTCAACTAAAAGCAAAATACTGTGTGAAATAAAACAAAAAGCGCTGGAAAACTGCAGTAAGTCCAGTAGCATCTGTGGAGCGAGAAACAGTTAGCATTTTGAGTTCTATGTAACTTTTTATCATAACCTCCCTGCTCTTGTACCTATACTCCTATTTATGAAACCTAGAATACAGCATACTTTATTAACATCTCTCTCCATTTGTCCTATCACCTTTAATGACTTCTGCACATACATACCCAGGTCTCTCTTCTCTTGCACACCCTCAAGAGTAATCCCCTTGGTCTTGTCTTATCTCTCAACAACCTTTGTACCAAAGTGCATTACTTGATGGTCCCTGGAATGGAGACATTGTCTTATGAGCAAAGGCTAAACAGATTGGGACTCTACTCTCTGGAGTTTGGAGGAATAAGAAGTGACCTTATTCAATATATCGGATTCTTAAGAGGCTTGACAGGGTAAATGCTGAGAGGAGTTTCCCTTTATGGGAGAATCTAGGACCAGAGGGCATAATCTCAGAATCAAGGGGCACCAGTTTAAGACTGAAATAGAGAGGCAGTTAAGTTTTTCTCTCAGAGTGTTGTGTGTTTTTGGAATTCTCTGCCACAGAGAACTGTGGGGGAAGAATCCTTGTGTATTGTTAATGCTGAGATAGATAGACTCTTAATCAGTAGGGGAATCAGGAGTTTTAGAATCATAGATGAAGAGTTGATGCCTGAAACATTGACTCTCCTGCTCCTCGGATGCTGCCTGACCTGTTATGCTTTTCCAGTGCCACTGTTTTTGACTGCCACATCCCTACAGTCCTTTCCTATTAATGAACTTATCCAAATGTGTTTTAAACATTGTAACCAAACCCACATCCGCCACTTCCTCTGGCAGTTCATCCTACACACTAACCACTCTGTGTAAAAGCGTTTCCCCACCCTCCCCTCCCCACCCCATGTTCTTTTAAAATCTTTCTCCTGTCAACTTAAAAATATGCACTCTAGTTTTGAACTCCCCACTTAAGGGAAAAAAACCCTTTGCTATTCACCTTATCTATGCCTCTCATGATTTTATAAACCTCTATAAGATCACCCCTCAACCTCCTATGCTCCAATGAAAAGTCCCAGCATATCCAGTCTCTTCTTATAATTTAAACCCTCCATTCCCAGCAACATCTGGTAAATATCTTCTGAACCCTCTTCAGTTTAATAATATCCTTCCTGTAATAGTAGACCAGAACTGCAGAAGAGGCCTCATCAATGTCCTGTACAACCTTAACATGATGTCCTAACTCTTATACTCAAAGGTTTGAGCAATCAAGGCAAGCATGCTAAATGCCATCTTCACCACCATGTCTTCTAGTGGCACAAACTTCAAAGAATTATGTACCTGAGTTCCTGGGTCTCTCTGTTCAACAAACTACCCAGGGCCCAACCATTAATTGTATAAGTCCTGCCCTTATCTGTTTTACCAAAATGCAATACCTTGCATTTATCCAAATTAGGCTCCATCTGTCACTCCTCAGTCCATTGCCCAATTGACCAAGATCTCTTTGTAATCTTAGATAACCTTCTTCGCTGCCCACTATGTCACCAATTGTTGTGTCATCCACAAACTTACTAACCATGCCTTCTATATTCTCATCCAAATCATTTATTTAAATGACAAACAAAAGTTGACCCAGTACCAATTCCTGTGGAACATTGCTGGTCATGGTCCTCCAGTCCGAAGAACAAGCCTCCATCACCACCCTCTGTCTCCTACAGCAAAGCCCTCTGCCTCCTACGCTCCCCCCCCCCCCCCCCCCCAACACTGGGCTCACTCTTCCACAATACTGGGCTCACTCTGCACACCCTGAATTTCATGTGACCTATTTTTCATTTTGATATCAACCTAATATACATACTATGGGAAAGAGAGGAAAGTGGACTTGAAGAATGTTGGATCAGCCATGAGGCTGTGGGACCAAATGGCCTGCTCTTGTTCCTGTTTCTTACGGTCTCATGTACTCACACTACTCCACATTGAACTTCATCTGCTGTCTATCTACCCACTCCATCAACATGTCCATGCCCTTTCATAGTTCTACACTGTCCTCTTCACAGTTTATAATTCTCCCACGTGTTTGTGTCTTTCACAAACTTTGAAATTGTCCCCTACACACCAAAATCTAGATCATTAATATAGATCAGGAAAAGCAAGAATCCCAATTCTGACCCATGGGGATCTCTACTACAAACCTTCTTTTCGGCTGACGATGATCATTGCCTATTACTCTCTCTTTTCTAATCCTCAGGCAATTTTATATCTGCAGCATGGTTACTCAATGATTAGCACTGATGCCTCACACTGCCATGAACTGGGTTCAATTCCAGCTTTGGGCAACAATCTGCATGGGTTTCCTCTGAGTGCTCCGGTTTCCTCCCACAGACAAATGTACCTGACTAATGCAGGTTAGGTAGATTGACCATGCTAAATTGCCCATAGTATCCAGAGATGTGCAGTCTCGATGGATTAGCTATTGGAAATACAGGGTTACAAGAATAGGGTAGGGGTATGGGTATGGGTGGGAGCCTCTTCGGAGAGTTGATGTGGACTCAATGGGCTAAATGGCCTGCTTCCAAACTGTGAGGGTGCTATGATGCTAATGTGCCTTTTATTCGATGACCTATACTTTCCTCTCAAGTCAATTGTGTGATACCATATTGAATGCCTTTTGGAAGTCCATGGACACCATATCAACCTCATTACCATTAACACTCTTTGTTACATCTTCAAAGAATTCCAGCTAGTTCGACATGATTTTCATTAATGAATCCATGCTAACTCTTCTGAATCAATCCATATTTTTTTTAATGATTATTAATTCTGTCCTGAATAATTTTTCTTAGAAGTTACGCTACCGCCAAAGTTAAACTGACTGGTTGTAATTGCTGGGCCGAATGTTTACAACATTATTTGAATAAAGATTTAATGTTTGCAATTCTCTAATTCTCCAACACCATCCCCAAATACAGGGACTGTTGAAAGATTGGAAGATAATTGCCTCTGCAATTTCCAGTCTCACTTTCTTCACCATCCTTGAGTGGATTTCATCTAGTCCTAGTTAAGTACTGACCGTTTATCCAGGACCACCACCTTATCAGTTTTCAAACCTTCTAGTGACTCAACTTCCTTTTCTGTCACCATGGCATGGGTAACATCTGCTTCATGCATTAAGACAAATGCAAAGTATTCATTTAACAGCTCAGCCGCGTCTCTTACCTCACATTGTAAGACTCCTTTTTGGTTCCTAATTTGTCACCTTCCTCCAAGTTTTACCATCCTTTTACAATTGACATGCCTAAAGAAGTTGGTGGGATTTCCTTTTGTGTTAGTTGCCTGTCTTTTTTAAAAAAATCCATCTTTACCCCTTCCTTTTACTTTAACAAGTCCCTTCTGACCCTTCTGTATGCAGCTTCATTCTCAACTGTATTTAGGACCAAAGACCTGTCATCACTACATGGTTTCTTCTTTAATTTCATTTCTATCTCCTTTATCATCCTGAGAGCTTTAGATTGCTTTCCTTTACCTTTCTCTTTTGGGGGGATATACCTTGACTGTGCTGAAACCATCTCCTCTTTGAAGGTGGCCCATTATTCAAGTGTTTTTCCTGTGTTGATGGAGTCATAGAGTCACAGAGATGTACAACACGGAACCAGACCCTTTGGTCCAACGTGACCATGCCAACCAGTTATCCTAACCTAATCTAGTTCTATTTGCCAGCACATGGCCCATATCCCTCTGAACCCTTCCTCTTGCTATAGCCATCCAGATACCTTTCAAATGTTGTCATTGTACCAGCTTCCACGACTTTCTCTGGCAGTTCATTCCATACACGCACGACCCATCTGCTTAAAAAAGTTACCCATTTGGGCCCTTTTTTGATTTTTCCCATCTCACCTTAAACCAATGCCCTCTAGTTCTGGACTTGCCCATCCCAGGGAAAAGATCTTGTTTATTTACCCTACCTATACCCCTCATGGTTTTATAAGCCTTTATAAAATCACCCCTCAGTCTCCAATGCTCCAAGAAAACAGCCCCGGCCTATTCAGCCTCTCCCAATAGCTCAAATCTTCCAACCCTGGCAACATTCTTGTAAATCTTTTCTGAACCCTTTCAAGTTTCACAACAGCCATACAATAGGAAGGAGTCCAGAATTGTGCAGAATATTCCAAAATTGGCCTACCCAATGTCCTGTACAGTCCCAACTCCTATACTCAATGCTCTGTCCAATAAAGGAAAGCATACCAAACACCTTCCTCACTATCCTATCTACCTGTGTCTTCACTGTCAAGGAACTATGAACCTGGACTCCAAGGTGTCCTTCTTCAGCAACACTCCCATGACCTTACCATTAAAGATATAAGTCCTGCTCTGATTTGCCTTTCCAAAATGCAACACCTCACATTTATCTAAATTAATCTGCCTCTCCCCCACCCATTGGCCCATCGAACAAAAAAACTTCCCTAATTCAGTGACAGAAAGCTCCATTGGATTCTGAAATACTCATTGCATTATTTTCTCGCCTTGTCATTTCAATATTCTTTCATTTTCCAGTGTATTCACAGGGATTCAGTACCACAGGCCGCAGCAGGCAGACCTTCATGGTTGAGTCAAGAATATATGCAAATACCTAAGTAATTGAGGATGGAATCATAATCAAGCTTGATCCTGTTCACTCTTTGTTTCTACATGACTGTACTCTCCAGCATGTGGTAGTAGTCATGAGTGGGAGTTCTGTCTGAGCTTTCCATTCCCTTGGCTGAAGGACACTGAAGTTGTGAGATAATTCACCAATTGCCACTTTGACTGAGATCAACTAATCCAGCACAGAGCTGAATTAAATCTGGATCTTCTAAGCTTTTATGATTGAGCATTATGTCTTCATTAAAAACCTCCAGTGAACTTAGTTGGCTATCAAACAATCTGTCAAATATTAGTGGTAGAAAGTAATTGCCTTTCCAGTAACACATTGTAGCTAGTTTCTGAAAAATATCATGCTCTAATATCACATAATCTTGGAACAATTTCCTCAAAACAGAAAGCTGATAAAAATATGTGAGTAACATTGAATATTTTCAGAAATGTTTGCATTTCTTGCAAAACTTAAATGAAATACATTTTCTAAATCAATGTATTGACTACAATTAAAACTACCTCCTCAACAAATATAACAAAGTGTGATTGCACTTTTCAGATGAGTCATTTGTGCTGAAATATCTTTTAACTTGTTAAATGAGTCACTTTACTTTGCAAAGCTGTGTGTTTTTAACTTTGCATTTCTTACCCAGTATAGTGAACAGAACATGTTAAGTCACAAACATAATTTTATTAATATTCTCGGTTTCATTAAACGTATACATTCTTCACAAATTTGGCTCAATCTGCATCATATCATATAAAGCAGCGTTTTCCATCTTTAGAAATTTTAATGTAGTAGTACCTTATGAATTGCAAAATTAGAAATTGTGGCAACTCTATGAAGATTTATATATATGATGAAGAAATAAACTGTCCAGCTGTATATCTGAAGGAAAAGCAGAAAGCCTGTACCAAAACTGATCTCAGAGCTGATACATAGTGTCAAGCTCAAATATTAGCCTGTCTATTCTCTTTTCAGAACTGATGGAACGGTTACACATTAGAGAGAGTTTTTATTTCTATTCCAAGTCTCTCACTAAGAAATAGTAACTTCTCTTCAAAGATGATCAAGCAGTGATAAACCTAAATGTGTGGAACATCTGAGGGGTACATCATTGATATTTTCAGTTTTATTTACTAACCACAGATTACCAAATAGAAACATTCATCAGATAGAAGCAGTCTTTTGAACCTGTTGGCCAGGGGATTGGGCCTCAAGAATAAGGAACTCTTGTTACAATGTATAAGGCTTTAGTGAGAACACACGTGGAGCACTATGTGCAATTTGGGCTTTATTTTGTTAAAAAGAATATATCCTGTACTTGCATTGGAGGTGGAATAGCAAATGTTAACTTAATTGATGTGTTGATGAGAGGGTTTTTGCTATGGTAATAGGTTGGGTCAACTGTGCCTATTTTCACTGAAGTTTAGAAGAATGAAGGGTGATCTCATTGATACATGCAAGATTTTGAAGGGGTTTAACAGAGTCAATGGTGACAGATTGTTTGCCCTGACTGAGAAACCTAGAACACATGGTCACAGTCTCAGGCCAATGGACCATACATTTTGGACTGAGGTTTGTGAACTGTGTTCTCTATCCATAATGATTATGGATGATTCATCGTTGAATATATTGAAGGCTGAGATAAGCACACATTTGAACTCTCAGGAAATGAGGCTGTGAGTGGGCAAGTGGATGCTCAATGGAATGCGATGGAGAAAAATGTGTGGTTATTCACTTAGGAAAGAGGAATGGAGATGCAGAGTGTTTTTTGACTGTGAGATTGGAAAGTGTTGATGTCAAGAGGTGTCTGTTAATAACTCACTGAAAGCTAATAGTCAAGCAATTTGGAAGGAAAATTGATAGGTTATCTTTTATCACAAGAGGATTGAAATATATGATCAAAGAAGTCTTGCTTTAATTGTATAGTCACTGGAGTAATGTGTGCAGTTCTGATACCCTTGCCTAAGGAAAGATATAGGGAGCAGCAGAGATTTACCAGACTGCTTCCTGGGATGGTGGGACCCAATGAAGAGAGATTGAGGAGACTAGGCCTATATTTTCTGTAGGAGAAAGTGAGGACTGCAGATACTGAAGATCAGAGTCGAAAAGTGTGGCACTGGAAAAGCATAGCAGGTCAGGTCGCATCCAAGGAGCAGGAGAATTGTGTTTTGGGCATAAGCCCTGATGAAGGGCTTGTGAAGATCTATTCTCCTGCTCCTCAGATGCTGCCTGACCTGGTGTGCTTTTCCAGTGCCACACCTTTTGACTATATTCTCTGTAGTTCAGAAGAATGACAGATGATCCTATAGAAACATGCAAAATTCTTAAAGGGGCAGTCAGAGTAGATGCAGTAAGGATGTTACCCTGGCTGTGCGCTCTAGAATTGGGAGACATGATGTCAGAGTAAAAGACAAGTCATTTAGGACTGTCCTACAGCTTCTTCACACATAAGGTGATGAATCAATGGAACTCTCTACCATAGTGAGCTGTGGAAGCTCATTTGTTCAATAAGTTCAGCTGAGAGTTACTAAAGACATAAAGGGATATGAAAATAGTGAGGGAACATAACATTAATGTAGACAATCAACCATCATTCTCAAAGGGCTGAATGGTCTAATCTTGCTCCTATGTTCTAAATATAGGAGAGGATTTTAAATTGGATTTAAGCCAATCATCAGGCAGCATGTTGGCTCAGTGGTTAGCACTGCTGCCTCACAGCACCAGGAACCCAGGTTCGATTCTAGTCTTGGTTGACTATCTGTGTGGAGTTTGCATATTCTCCCCGTGTCTGTGTGGGTTTCCTCTAGGTGCTCTAGTTTCTTCCCGCAGTCTAAAGATGTGCAGGTCAGGTGAATTGGCCATGCTAAATTGACCATAGTGTTAGGTGCAATAGTCAGAGGGAAATGGGTCTGGGTAGGTTACTCTTTGGAAGGTCGGTGTGGACTGGTTGGGCCAAAGGACCTGTTTCTGCACTGTAGGGAATCTAATCTAATCTAAACAAAATCAGCTAATGTCAGAGCAAGTTTGATAAACTACTCTGATCTATTCCTGCTCATATTTCTTCTTTTGAAATTTTTTTGTTGATGGGATGTGGGCATTGTCGACTAGGCCAACATTTGTTGTCCATACTTTATATATACGTGTCACTTACTGATGAAACAAAGGCTCTTGCCGTAAATGCACACGGCCTGTCCTGAAGGTGCTGAGAAATGGTTTGAAAGACACTGGATAAAAGCAAATTACTGCGGATGCTGGAATCTGAAACCAAAAAAGAGAAAATGCTGGAAAATCTCAGCAAGTCTAGCAGCATCTGTAAGGAGAGAAAAGAGCTGACGTTTCGAGTCTAACTGACCCTTTGTCAAAGCTTTGCTAGAGCACTCAGAGGAAACCCACACAGACATGGGGAGAATATGCAAAGCTTTGACAAAGGGTCAGTTAGACTCGAAATGTCAACTCTTTTCTCTCCTTACAGATGCTGCCAGACCTGCTGAGATTTTCCAGCATTTTCTCTTTTTTGGTTTGAAAGACAGTCTCTTTCTGCAAGCGATCAGAGAATTTTCTTTAAACTGATCCTAATCTTATCAAGATAACCCTCATACTTGCAATTAAATTTCAGGTGGTGTAATGAAGACAAAAGTTTCAAATTATTCAATGGTCTGTTGAATGCAACAATGGAAAAAATGTAACTTGTCTCTTGTTGATGACTTAAGGTGAATTCATAAGTACCTGTTTTATTAACTTGCTGGTTTCCACATTAACAATGTTAATTGAGGACAGAAATTTAGACAATTGACCTATGTTGAACATTATCAAATGTCCTCTCCAAGGAAGAACAGCTAGTCTTCCTGGTCCATTTATGTTAGTTGATGGAGAGGCATGATCTCATTGTGCAGAATTTGCCTCCTGCAGAGGCAGTGATAGAATGTTCAGATATTGATGATAAATGGAAAAGGTGGAAAGGTGAAACCTGTCTCATTGAGAATGGATGGGGCCTAGAGACTCTGAATATTTTTACTGTTCATGTAGGAAAATAAGTGCTGGATAAGCACCAGAGATTCAACTGTTTATTTACATTAAGAAAAATTCTTATTATTTTAACAGTCTTAATATTGATTAAATTAGATTTCCTACAGTATGGAAACAGGCCGTTTGGCCCAACAAATCCACACCGACCCTCCGAAGAGCAACCCACCCAGACCTATTCCCCTACATTTACCCCTGACTAGTGTACCTAACGCTATGGACAATTTAGCATGACCAATTTACCTAACCTGCACATCTTTGGATTGTGGGAGGAAACCGCATGCAGAAATGGGGAGAATGTGCAAACTCCACACAGACAGTTGCCTGGGGTGGGAATTGAACCCGGATCACTGGTTCTGTGAGGCAGCAATGCTAACCACTGAGCCACCATGTGCCCCAGAAAGTTACTGAAGGAATGAAGTGCTGGGCAGCGCCTGTAGTTAACTGGACATGAACATGCGACCAGACAGATTTCAAGGAAATTGAAGTAACTACTGAGCTAAAGCCAGTGCCGAAAATGTGGTTAGTGATGTCATGATATCTTACAAGCTGCCCATTAGTTTAATATAACGAGAATGTAACATCCATTTTGAAATAAACATTTTGTGTTGGGCACAGAAAGGCTCTGTAACATCTTAATAATAACCATTCCAACAGCTATTCAGTTCACAAAGTGCACTTAATTCACTCTGGGTCTTGTAAGCACGTGTACACATACATATGCAGATATTGGAGTCTCGCCAGTTGTATGCTTGTCAGCCTCGCCCAGCACTGGACAATGTTCAGCTGTGTTTCAGCTCTGCACTTGGGGTATTTGACAAACTGACACTGTTTTAAATTGAGTGTCTGAATTCAGCTTGTCAAATACACTCAGTGCAGAAGCTGTGATCACTTGACTCATGGATGGAAAGTTATTTTATCTTGGGTTATCTTGAATTTATCTTGGGTTTCTTGGTATCTGAAATAACAGTAAAGAATAAATACTGGAACATGGATTTCAAATTATTATCGTGCTTAACTTTAGAAAAAAATTGATACAAGCTAAATACAAAAATGACCAAGCCATGAATTGCATAACATTCCAAATTTTCCAATCACTCTGATGCATTGTTAAAGAATAGAAGTTATGGACTTGTTTTAATCCTTTTGGTTTTATCATAGATGTAAAACCATATTTTAACAACTCAACTATGAGAGAGAAAATAGTGATATTTGTTGTGGCCTAGTACATCACCTGTAAGCAATGTTTGGGCGGCAGTTGTGTTCAAGTGCAAATATGAAGGCTGGATGATGGTATTTTGTAATCAGTGAGGATAGCAAAATAAATGCCACTGATTATTCTGGACACAGATATAGATCATAAATGAAGAAAAATAACTGGAAGCATGTTAGGTACATGCAACACTATGTATTTGAGAAAAATGGAGTCATCTTACAATAAGGTTTTTATAGAGTGAACATAATGTTACTTCCTGTGAGACTGCATGTTGTGTTAAGAGCTGTGGGCCATCACTTATATTGACGTTTGCATGTTACTTCCTGGGTATACGACACTCCTGTGGCTCATATGTGCCTGAAGAACTGTAATGAAACTAAAATGTATTTAAAATAAAGCAGAGAACTGTAGCTGCTGGAGATCTGAAACCAAAACAGAAATTGCTGAAGACACTCAGCAGGTCTGGCAGCATGTTTATAGAGAAAACAGAGTTAATGTTTCGAGTTTCCAAGTGACAAGGGTCACTGGACTCAGTGCTAACTCTGTTTTCTCTACATAGATGCTGCCAGACCTGTTGAGTTTCTTCATCAATTTCAGTTTGTTTCTCAAAAAGTATTAGTTCCCCCTAGAGTGTAGTTCTGTGGTCAAGAACAGCTCTTTGGTACTCACCTAGAATCACCTTTATCCAGATTTCAGCCTTGGGTAAAGGCTATCAAAGTATTCCTTTGATTCTCATTATGTTTATAAATTTACATTCAGCAGGCAATCATGACCCCTGGTCAATACTTCCCACTCCTAACCCAGGGCTACTGGGATCAACAATATTAAACTAACTATTGCCCCAGTTGTATCTTTATGGATTGAATATAGACCTTACTTTTAGGGTGCAGTACTATAGTGCGTGGTGTCTTTGCTGAATGGGTCATGAGGAGAGCACAAATGTTTTTCTCTCTTGTCGAGCTTCAGAAATATGGAAGTCACATTTCTCTTTTGTCTTCTGAAGAAACAAAGGGAATGAAGTATCCGTTCCTCTGTAGTTTTCAAATATGTATTTTGTATCATTCTATGAAGAAAAAATAGTTTATTTGTTCCTTTACTTAAGCTCATTAAAATATGACAAATAATGTAAAAACAACTATGAAGCTGTGTAACCATTTTTACCCATGTTATTTATACCAACACGGAATTGCCAACTCTAGGCTAACTTCCACTTTATTGTCGTCTTCTTCCTCTTGCCTCCTTTATGTAGGGGATTCAACCAAATTTCTCTAAGGGACATAAAGCCTTTCTTAAAAATGACTTAAACCAGGTCTGTACATTTCCACCTTATTTAAGTTTCATAAAATCCTTCTTTATAAGTTGAGCCAAAGCACGTTGCACAATTATTAAAACATTATTTTGGAGCTAGTCTGGGGATTTCTGATGTAGACACTTGCGTAGGAAAGTAGCATGTTCCATAAACCTGCACAGATACCCATCAAATTAATGAGAATTAAATTGATGAAAAATTATTTAAATTAACTTTGATTAAGGAAATTTTAAAATCAATTGTCTGAATATTAGAGTTTCCCAATAATTACAAAGTATTATTTTTGATGATAACCATTAATTTCATACCTGCATAGCTATATGTAACAGTCAAACCTACCAGAAGAATGGAGTCTGCTTCAGCTGTGGTGTTCAGTCTGTGGATAAATGAAGGCAGGCGGACTACCATCTGGTAATGAAGCAAATGTTTTTCAACTTCTTCAATATGCGTGGTTCTCTGAAATACAGAAGGTTGTCATATCGAACCCTTAAATCCCCAGCAGGAAACTCAAAATGAGGAAGATAACTCTGAGGTTTTGTTTGCAGGAAATATCTGTATGAGAAGTGACAAGATGACACAGTCTATTGTGAAACCAGAGGCTGAAGTGTTTTCTTTTCAACCTATACCAATATATAGGAGTTTCAAGCTCTAAGTCCAACCTGTTTTATATCTTCACTGAGAACACCACCATCCGCAAGTTCCCCTTCAAGACTTGGAACTGTATTGTCATTCCTCTATCATTGCTTTGTCAAAATCCTGTAATTCTGCAGCTAACAGCATTGTGGGAGTACCTTTGCTAAGTGTACTGCAACGATTCAAGTAGGAGGCTCATTCCCACCTTCTCAAGGGCAGTTAGGGATGGACAAAAATTGCTGGCCTCACCAACAAGATTCACATCTCACATGGATGAAATAAGTTCAAACTGGAATTACAATTAGATTAGATTACTTACAGTGTAGAAACAGGCCCTTCGGCCCAACAAGTCCACACCGACCCGCCAAAGCGCAACCCACCCAGACCCGTTCCCCTATGTTTACCCCTTCACCTAACACTACGGTCAATTTAGCATGGCCAATTCACCTAACCTGCACATTTTTGGATTGTGGGAGGAAACCGGAGCACCCAGAGGAAACCCACACAGACATGGGGAGAATGTGCAAACTCCACACAGTCAGTCGCCTGAGGTGGGAATTGAACCCAGATCTCTAGCACTGTGAGGCAGCAGTGCTAACCACTGTGCCACCGTGCCGGCCACAATTATTTGAATTCTTTTGAAAAAATATTTGTATAGAAAATGTGCTGAGTGTTGTTAAAGTTCAAGGAGGTATACCCAAATTTAGGTATTGTTCAATCCAATTTCTCCCCCTCTTCCCTAAATTTGCATATCCTTTGCTCAGCTATCAGATTATAAGCAACAGAAGCAACAACACTTCTGTCGAAGTCCTTTATATATTTTTCATACCGTCTCTCAACTCTCAAATGTTGATAGTAAACCCAATAGTTAATTCACTACTTTATGTGATCAAGGACTCTTGCTCTCAATGAAGATATTCACCAGGAAATGCCAAAAATAATTCTCCCTCTCTAAAATTATTTATTCAGAGTGACTTGTAGTCACTGTATTTTGCTTTCTCAAGTTCCTAATCTACAAATCGCTCTGTAACAAATAAGGCAGAGTGCTTAGAAACTGGGATAGTTCAATTGAATGTGAGAGATCTGGGCCATTCTTGATTCAGAATTTCCATGGTCCTAGAAGGATCAGCTTACACTGACCTGGCATTTGCACAGCAAGGGATATGCGCTCCTTGCCTGAAGATCCGTTGTTAGGATGCCATAGGAGGAAACATTAAGGAAGGAGCTTGAGTGCTTGCTCCTTAGAGAGGCATTAATTCCTGTAATTACACTTGGCATCCCATTGGTTTTGGACGTAGTAATTGGGATTATTACAGGCTGAATACTCCAATCAATTAGAGGAGCGCCGTGGAAGTGTTCTGTTCTATGGCAGTGTTGTTAGTTGGCATCCCATCAATACACTTTGAAGTTCTTTGAACCTCAAACAATTGCCTGGATGGGTTTCCAGGATTATCTGCATTCTGTGTGAAGCTGCCTGCTGAGTTGCAGGTGTGGATGCTGGACTCCAACATTCATCATGTTAACCATGCAATTAGGAGCCATTTCCTCTGCCTACAAACTCAGGGCATGGTTAGGAACATGGGACTGAGATATCATAGCAATTACAGAAACGTTGCTCAGGGATGAACAGGACTGGCAGCTTACTGTTCCAGGATACAAATGCTATAGGAAGGACAGAAAATGAGGCAAGAGAGGAAGGGGAGTGATGTTTTTGATAAGGGATAGCCTTACAGCTGTACTTAGAGAAGATATTCCCAGAAATATATCGAGGGAAGTTATTTGGGTCAAACGAGAAAGGGATGATCACCTTATTGGGATTGTATTATAGACCCCCCTAATTGTCAGTGGGAAATTGAGAAATAAATTTGTAAGGAGACTTCAGTTATCTGTAAGAATAGTAGAGTTGTTATGGTAGAGGATTTTAACTTTCCAAACATAGACTGGGACTGCCATAGTGTTAAGGGTTTAGATGGAGAGGAATTTGTTAAGGGTGTACAAGAAAATTTCTGATTCAGTATGTGGATGTACCTACTAGAGAAGGTGCAAAACTTGACCTACTCTTGGGAAATAAGGCAGGGCAGGAGACTGAGGTGTCAGTGGCACTTTGGGGCCAGCGACCATAATTCTATTAGATTTAAAATAGTGATGAAAAAAAATAGACCAGATCTAAAAGTTGAAGTTCTAAATTGGAGGAAGGCTAATTTTGACGGTATTAGGCAAGAACGTTCAAAAGCTGATCGGGTGCAGATGTTTGCAGGTAAAGGGACGGCTGGAAAATGGGAAGCCTTCAGAAATCTGATAACGAGAGTCCAGAGTGAAAAGAAAGGCTGGTAGGTATAGGGAATGCTGGATGACTAAAGAAATTGAGGGTTTGGTTAGAAAAAGAAGGAAGCATATGTCAGGTATAGACAGGAGAGATTGAGTGAATCCTTAGAGAGTATAAAGACAGCAGGAGTATACTTAAGAGGGAAATCAGGAGGGAAAAAAGGGGCATGAGATAGCTTTGGCAAATAGGGTTAAGGAGAATCCAAAGGGTTTTTACAAATACATTAAGGACAAAAGGGTAACTAGAGAGCGAATAGGGCCCCTCAAAGATCAGCAAGGTGGCCTTTGTGTGGAGTCACAGGAAATGGGGGAGATACTAAACGAGTATTTTACATCAGTATTTACTGTGGAGATGGGCCTGGAAGATATAGAAAGTGGGGAAATAGATGGTGACATCTTGAAAAATGTCCATATTACAGAGGAGGAAATGCTGGATGTCTTGAGATGTATAAAGGTGGATGTGCCCAGGACCTGATCAGGTGTACCCTAGACCTCTATGGGAGGCTAGGGAAGTGATTGCTGGGCCTAGATTAGAGTGAAGGATTTTGAGAGAACCATTGCTGGTGTTTTTGAATCTGTAGTCTGTATTGTTTGTCCTGTTTGGTTCTGAACTCTGCTGGTTTAAAGCTAGTCCGGAGTCCGTGTGGGATGAGTTGGTTACGGAGGCAGGCACTGAGAAAGCAAATGTGGCTGTGGTAGTGAGTCTGTTTCAGGACATGGTTGAAGAGTTTCAGGGCAGAGGAGATGACCTGGGGGTTGCAGTGAGAGAGCGACTCACTGAGATTCTTGTAGAGAAAGGAGTAAAACTTCTTCAAGGCAGGCATCCTTGCAAGAGGATTCGCAGTAGTGTTAAAATCATCCAGACAAAAACAATGACTGCAGATGCTGGAAACCAGAGTCTAGATAAGGTTGGCTAATCTGGTACCATTGTTTAAGAAAGGTGGTAAGGACAAACCAGGGAACTATAGACCAGTGAGCCTGATATCAGTGGTGGGCAAATTGTTGGAAGGAATCCTGAAGAATAGGGTTTACACCTCCTTGGAAAGGCAAGGGCTGATTAGGTATAGTCAATATGGCTTTGTGCGTGGGAAATCATGTCTCACAAACTTGAGTGAGTTTTTTGAAGAAGTAACAAAAGGCAGAACTGTGGACATGATCTATATGGACTTGGTAAGGTGTTCGACAAGGTTCCCCATGGGAGACTCGTTAACAAGGTAAGATCTCATGGAATACAGGGAAAACTCGCCATTTGGATACAGAACTGGCTCAAAGGTAGAAGACAGAGGATCGTAGTGGAGGGTTGTTTTTCAGACTGGAGGCCTGTGACCAGTGGAATGCCACAAGGATCGATGCTAGATCCACTACTTTTTGTCATTTACATAAATGATTTGGATATGAACATAGGAGGCTAGTTAATAAGTTTGCAGATGACATCAAAATTGGAGATGTAGTGGATAGCGAAGAAGGTACCTTAGATTACAACGGGATCTTGATCAGATGGGCCAATGGGCTGAGGAGTGACAGAGAGGTTAATTTAGGTAAGTGCGAGGTGCTACATTTTGGGAAAGCAAATCTTAGAAGGACTTATACATTTAATGGAAAAGTCCTGGAGAGGGTTGCTGAACAAAGAGACCTTGGAGTGCAGGTTCATAGCTCCTTGAAAGTTGAGTTGCAGGTCAATAGGATAGTGAAGAAGGCGTTTGGTATGCTTTCCTTTATTAGTCAGAGTATTGAGTATAGAAGTTGGGAAGTCATGTTGCAGCTGTACAGGACGTTGGTTCAGCCACTTTTGGAATATTTTATGCAATTCTAGTCTCTTTCCTATCAGAAGAACGTTGTGAAACTTGAAAGGGTACAGAAAAGATTTACAAGGATGTTGCCAGGGTTGGAGGTTTTGAGCTATAGGGAGAGGCTGAACAGGCTGGGGCTGTTTTCCCTGGAACATTGAAGGTTGAGGGGTGACCTCATAGAAGTTTATAAAACCATGAGGGGCATGGATAGGATAAATAGACAAAGTCTCTTTCCTGGGGTGGAGGAGTCTAGAACCATAGGGCATAGGTTTATGGTGAGAGGGGAAAGATATAAAAGAGACCTAAGGGGCAACTTTTTCACACAGAAGGTGATGCATGCATGGAATGAGCTGCCAGAGGAAGTGGTTGAGGCTGGTACAATGACAACATTTAAAAGGAATCAGGATGGATATATGAATAGGAAAGGTTTGGAGTGATATGGGCCAAGTGCTGGCAAATAGGACTAGATTAGGTTGGGATATCTGGTCGGCAAGGATGAGTTGGACCGAAGGGTCTGTTCCGTGCTGTACAACTCTATGACTCTATAAATGATCTGAAGTCAGCAATTCCTTCCTGAATGCAGCAACATTTCTCTCTTCAAATGCTCACCCCCACTTGTCATCTGTGAATTGCTCAGGGAAATCAATTCTCACACAAACATAAATTGGTGGAAAATCTCAGCATGCCTGGCAGCATCTGTGGAGAGAATTCAGAGTTAACATTTCAGGGCCAGTGACCCTTCCTCTGAACAATGTGACCTGTTCGGGTCACTGAACTCAAAACGTTAACTCTGAATTCTCTCCACAGATGCTGCCAGGCATGCTGAGATTTTCCAGCAATTTCTGTTTTTGTTCCAGATTTCCAGAATCTGCAGTTCTTTTGGTTTTTTAACCTCTCACTCTCCGACCAATACCCTGTGAGTCGGTTTCTCTTTATTGTTGATTATGTAGGTAAGATGTCAGGAAGGAGTTCATGAGGATTAGTTTCTCAGAGTGATTTCCTCCACCAAGGCATTCTCATTGATGCAAGTCATGCAATAATTTGTTTTACTGAACAGAAAATTATGTTTGTCTTGAAGACGTTGCAGGCTTTTCTAGGCACATTACAATATTTTGAAGAGACTAAAATTGCATTTGATGAGTCATCTCCAGTTTTTACTTAAGTTCACCTTGCTAACTTCAAAACAACAACAATTTTCATTTATATATCATCTTCAACCTGGTAAACTGCCTAAAGTAATTCGCAGGAGTGTAATCAAAGAATAAAATTGATATTGAAACAAAGATAAGGCATGAGGACAAGGGAGAAAAAAACTTAGTCAAAGAGTTGGATTTTAAGAAGAAAGATGGAGAGGTTTTGGAAGGAAATTACAGAGTTGCAGCTGAGATGAGCTCTAGTCCAACTGCCAATGGGGGAAATGAGAAAAGTCAGGGAAGAACAACTATTGCCAGATTTATATAGCACCTTTAAAGCGGTAACATATCCCAAAGTGCTTCTCAAAAATATTATGAAACAATGTCTGATATTATGCCACCTGAATGGATAAATAGCACATGATCATATTTTTATCAAATAGGTGAATGTTTTGGAAAAAGGAGGGAAGAACGGCTGAGAAACAGAAAGGTTTGAAGAAAACAATCCAGAATCTACAGGCTTAACAAATCAAGGCATAACTACCAACGATGTGGTCATTAAAATTAAGATGTACAAGAGGCCAGAATTTGAGGAGTGGAAATATTTTGCATGGTTGTAGGCAGTGGAAGAGATTAAAAATCAGGAAACACAATCACAGAAGGATTTAAAACCTAAGGTGATAATTTTAAAATCAAAGCATTGCTTACTTTGATGCCAATGTAGGACAGCGAGTCCAGGGGCAGTTGATAAAGGTAGTGTTCATTTATAAGAGCATTTTTTCCAAATGCATACAGGCAGATTCAGTCACCAAAACTGAGTGACGCATTTGTGTAATAGAGGTCATTTTGTTCATTTGAAGCTATACAGAGAGTTTAAATTAAGTTTTGCAATACCACCTTTATAACTGTGTTAGAATTCATCACAAAATGTCTTGTTTGTTTGTTAATCATTACTATTAAAAATCTCATCAGAAGTACATTGGATGTTATTTTACTTGGTAGAATGTTTTGCAGATATTATGAAAATGAGTGAATTATTGATTAACATTCATTACCTTTTTCATGGCTGAGCACTTAATCCAAGAGTCACTGTCTTGAGCCCAAATTTGGTCAATCATTTCTGATGTTATTATTCATTTCTTTTTATTTAAATCCTGGAGCATGGATTGGAATTCTAACTGGAGGGATTCATGTAGATTCAGAGATAAAGCATGTATGGATTTGGGAGACAGCAGCATTTTTAAGGACGTTTGAGAGGAAAAGCAGGTTGGAAATAGGAGGGTAGTTTGCAAAGTCAAAGGTTTTTTTTAGGTGAGGGTGATGATGGCTGTTTTGAGAGTTTTTGAAAAGAGAGAACCACTAACCATATCGGCTAACATGGAAGTTAGGAAGGGAAGTTGAGTGATCAGTGGTTTAGTATGCAATAGGAGGAGGCTCTCATGGATAAGATGAGCTAATGTTGTTTAGGCACAATCATCGTGTTGTAATGGAACTATGTAGCTTGTTAATTGAATGTTAATGGTGTTTCATTTCATGCCAGTGGTGGGGTTTAATGGGGGTGCATTTACAACCCAACAAAGAGAAATATCCCAAAATTATGATCGTTAGATTAGGGGGTAGGTATTTGTATTGTTCATCTCTATAAATCACAGCTTATGGTGGCAAGAACAGGAAGGCAGATTACTACCTAAATGGAGTCAAGTTAGGTAAAGGGGCAGTACAACGAGATCTACGTGATCTTGTACATCAGTCAATGCAAGCAAGCATGCAAGTACAGCAGGCAGTGAAGAAAGCTTATAGCATGCTGGCCGTCATAACAAGTGGAATTGAGTAGGGAAGCAAAGAGGTCCTTCTGCAGCTGTACAGGGCCCTGGTGAGACTGCACCTGGAATATTATGCGCAATTTTGGTCTCTAAATTTGAGGAATGACATTCTGGCTATTGAGGGAGTGCAGTGTAGGTTCACAAGGTCAATTCCCGGAATGGCGGGACTATCTTACGCTGAAAGATTGGAGTGACTGGACTTGTATATGCTTGAGTTTAGAAGGCTGAGAGGAGAGGTTACAGGGATAAGGCAGGAACGGGACACTGATTGAGGATGATCAGCCATGATCATAATGACTGGTGGTGCTGGCTCAAAGGGCAGAATGGCTTACTCCTGCACCTATTGTCTATTGTCTTATTGGAAACATAGAAAATAATCCAGTTCTATACTGGACCACATGGCTTTCTAAAATAGTTAACTGTTAGGTTATTTCAGAAGGTAGTTACAAATCAATAACATTGCATGGGACTGAAGTCACATGTTGATCAGACCAGGTCAGATTTTCTCCCTTAAGGAACAGTCATGAACCAGATGAAAATGCAGCTGCCTTGATTAATGGAAAAAATACTCTTTTCCATCAATGTATAAATCATTTGTGATCATTGGTAGCAGTGTTTAGATCTCTGTTCCAGGTATCCTGGAAGCTGCCAGGATGCCTATATCCTCAAAACCTCTTGGGTTCCCACTTCAATTCAAGGGCCAGGCGCCTTACAAGGTTACGGGGTTGCTGTGGCCATGGCTGATGATTCCATTTTGCTACCTTCTGAAGCCAAGTGATGCAGTTCAGCCCATTCTTCCAACAGTTCCCATTGCGGAGCAGAGTTATGCTTCCTGAAGATAAGATTTTGATCTTCGAAGGATTTTCAGTAAACTCCTGATAGAGTGCAGTGTAATCTTTATGCTGTATTCTGCATAACTGTGGGGGTGTGATGAATCCTGAAGAGATGGGACAGTGGCAGCAGTCTTCTGAGGAGGATGTTGAGGACATTGAGCAGCAGAAACAGATAGAGCAGTCATGATAGAGTGCTGCAGTGTTCGATCCAACAAGCCTTACAGAACCCTTATAGATCTGAATTGGGTGCAGTGATCATAATGTAAATGTGTTGTTGCCTGAAAGGCAAGCAGTCCCTGTTTATTCCCAATAACAAATTCAGCTGTTTTAAATTTGTTTTAGTCTTTGCTTTTCCTGTTATTCAATAAAGTTAACGTTATCAACTTTTGAAGCCTTCCTAACACCTGATGCTCCCACAATGAGCAATGATGAGCTATCACGTTACAATGCGCATGAGGGAAAGTGCAGCATTTCTTTTAGCATGAGTTCTAACATGATATGGTGCTAAGGAAGGTAGCCTACATACCTTCATTTTTGTTGCTACAGCTATAGTGACAGTCAGTCAGAAAGATGATGATGTAAAGTAGCAATACCTCAGATTACAACAGGATCTTGACCAGATGGGCCAATGGGCTGAGAAGTGGCAGATGGAGTTTAATTCAGATAAATGCGAGGTGCTGCATTTTGGGAAAGCAAATCTTAGCAGGACTTATACACTTAATGGTAAGGTCCAAGGGAGTGTTACTGAACAAAGAGACTTTGGAGTGCAGGTTCATAGCTCCTTGAAAGTGGAGTCGCAGGTAGTTAGGATAGTGAAGAAGGCGTTTGGTATGCTTTCCTGTATTGGTCAGAGAATTGAATACAGAGTCAGGAGGTAATGTTGTGGCTATACAGGACATTGGTTAGGCCACTGTTGGAATAGTGCATGCAATTCTGGTCTCCTTCCTATCAGAAAGATGTTGTGAAACTTGAAAGAGTTCAGAAAAGATTTACAAGGATGTTGCCAGGGTTGGAGGATTTGAGCTACGGGGAGAGGCTGAACAGGTTGGGGCTGTTTTCCCTGGAATGTCGGAGGCTGAGGGGTGACCTTATAGAGGTTTACAAAACTATGAGGGGCATGGATAGGGTAAATAGGCAAAGTTTTTTCCCTGGGGTTGGGGAGTCCAGAACTAGAGGGCATTGGTTTAGGGTGAGAGGGGAAAGATACAAAAGAGACCTACGGGGCAACTTTTTCACACAGACGGTGGTACATGTATGGAATGAGCTGCTAGAGGAAGTGATGGAGGCTAGTACAATTACAACATTTAAGAGGCATTTGGATGGGTATATGAATAGGAAGGGTTTGGAGGGATATGGGTTGGGTGCTGGCAGGTGGGACTAGATTGGGTTGGGATATCAGGTCGGCATGGACGGGTTGGACCGAAGGGTCTGTTTCCATGCTGTACATTTCTATGATTCTATGACTCGATCTATAAATGTGGAGGTTCTCTTTTCAATGAAAAGTCATCAATGTCACCCTGAAGTTATTCTTTTATTGTTTCCATCTTACGTTGTGTACTGTGAAGGTCTACTCCTATCTGCTATCATTTGGTTTATAGATGGGCTTTAAATGTGGTGCTGCTTGTGGACATCTTGGAAGGTCCCAGCAATGGCAGTATGTCTGCCATTGATGAAAGCAAAATTGCAAAGTTAGCATTGCGACAGGAGACGTGCTGTATACATGATGGGCTGAGCAGCAGATAATTGTGTGAGAGAATCCACTAGAGTTCAAGGAGAGAAACCCTCCAAGAGACTCCCTGATGTTGACACTTTGCCAATCTTTGATCAGATTCAGACCAGAATTAATGTCTTAGGCTGTGACCTTTGATCAGTTGGTTTTAATTTTGTTAATTTGAGGAGGACTATTTGAGTATTATCCTACAAAGCAATTAAAGAGTAAAGCAAAGGTCTTGCATTGACTGATTCGAGTGGAGGGATAAAGTTTGATGTTGGTGGCATAATATGGAAGTTAACCCTATTTCCAAAGTGATGTTGCTGATACATAATAGATAAATGATAGTGATCAACTGTGGAGGTGTTCAGCACTCTGGAAGTAACTGCCTGAAGGTGTGGGGAAATAATTTGGGGAACTGTGTCCAGGGAGAAAAAAGTATGAAATCGCAAGAATGGGGCATTGTTGATATAAACCACAAAAGAGGTCACTGGAGGAGGACTGAATGATCGATAGTGTGGCCGCTGATGATGTTGAAGAGTATGTAGAGAAACAGTTGTGCGAATCTTGCTAACACTGTGCAGTATGGTTTTATTGCTGCATATAAGTGTAAACTTAGTTAGTAGTACAAGGTGACATTTTGATAGATAATACACCCAATGATTTTGTAGGGAGTATTTTTATAGGGGATAGACTAATGTGTTGGGACAGGATGAGTCTTCTCTCCATTTCAGGGACTTTCTTCCCCTGTGGGTCATGGAAACATTTCTCATACAATCTTCTACAGTTCACCTCATTAAATGTGCATCCATGCCCTACAATACTCTTCTTGTTGAACTGTATGATCAGCGATGGAACTGCTCACCACTGCCAATATCAAATAGCATAGCTGACGCAGGCATCAAATTGATATCACAGCAGTGCACCACTTTTAAGACTGCAAGCCAGGAATGATCATTCTGAATGTATTGCTTAACCTCATTTCAGGTGGTAAATGTAAAGTCACCACAGACTACTAAATCCTAGGCCTGCTGGTTTAACTTGAGGGTCACCTGACCTCAGGCAAGGGCAGAGGTTGAGAAGGAGAGTCCTTCATGGTAACCTCAGTCAGTGCAATAATTGAACCTGTGCTGCTGTTCTGCTTTGAAAAACTAGCTTTCCAGCCACGTGAGCTAATCAGCCTCTTTTCAAGAGGAAATGCCTGAGAAGTGAAGTTGATCCCTCAGTTTGCTGTTGGGGAACTGTAGTATATGCTATATTGTGCAAATACATTGGGGTAGTAAACTGGTTGAAATATTACCACCTTGACACCATCCCCTTACCCCCATTCTCATCCCACAAATAACCTATCAAATGCTCTCACACACTCA
Source organism: Chiloscyllium plagiosum (assembly GCF_004010195.1). Lineage (NCBI taxonomy): Eukaryota > Metazoa > Chordata > Chondrichthyes > Orectolobiformes > Hemiscylliidae > Chiloscyllium > Chiloscyllium plagiosum. Next base: position 45,856,171 of record NC_057724.1, read on the forward strand.
CAGCGTGAGGGGAAGGCAGCCGTATGCCCTTGTGCAGCCTGAAGACCTTTGCATTGTATTTAAGAATTGACAAAGGCAGGTGACACATAGATCTAGCATAAAACGACGCAGGCCATATCTGAAAAGATTAGGCAATATTTACACTTAAATATTTAATTTTAAAAATTTTTCCACCTTTTAATGCATATCCACATTCTTCTTATCTTCTTTTCCATGGTAAACATCTCTTAAAAATATATTTGAACTATATGAGTTAGTAATAGCTGACAAAAACAGGTTATTTCAACATTCTGCTATGAGATTGCTAAGTCATAGTCAAAGGGAAGTAACCACATTAATTTAACCGCTGTTGATCAGTTTTTGCCTTTTTGTCTATGATATTGCTCAAGAATGGCCGTTAATATTCAACCACCCTGTATGTGCAAGATAGGGAGGTGACTGCAAAAGATTAGTTGAATTTTTAATTCTTTCTTAAAGAACCAGTATAAAGACAGTTGACATTGACGCCAGTCTATGACGCTAATAAAAGTGAAAAACAAGCTCCAGAAAAACTGACAACTTGCAATTCATTTGGCAACTCCGAAATTGACCCAAATGTAGATCTATGGCCAACCATTACTCTGTGGGAATTCAGCTAAATTACATAATTTTTCAATTATACCAGTGTTTTTGGGATCAGTGCTTTTTCTGAAAAGACTATCTCCAAAATGCATTGGGTATTTTTGTGAAACAGATATCTGTACAGTAAAAGCAGTGGAAACTAAATATTGTGTTTTACATTGGAAAAACATCCGATATCCAATCTCTTGGATTGCAAAAGGAAGTAGAAGCATGCAATGTATGTTTTTTGCAGGGTCAGTTTTAGAAAATTCTTAAGGGGACTGTCAGATTTAATTTCTGAGAGTTTTGGGGAGGGTGTCTGGAGAAATTAGATGTTTAGTAGTGAAGGAGTAGGGCTCCTGAGCTGGGCCTCATCTGCTCCTCCTGCTTTTCTTTGTCTTTTCTTTGTTTTTGTTTTTACTTACCTCTCGTACTGAGCTTGGATGGCATCGGTGGTGGTGAGGAACGCCAGCCCAGACCTCATGGCAGCAGCAAATGGACCCCCAGCCAGGGTTGATTGAGTTTCTACTTCCTTTTCCAGGGCAAGCAAGAGACCTGTCTTCAGAGGATCGGCAACTTCACCGTTGGTTGGGTCCAACATGGCCGTGGCAAAGCGGTAGTGGAAGAGCACGACAGCAACATTGTTGAGGTGGACTCAGCTGTGGCCGAGGAGAATCGGCCTAGCGGTGAAAGGGACCTGAGGATTGGTGACTTCGACATTAGTTGGGTCCACTGTAGATGTCGGTGAGGTGATGGAGGAGTTCTGGCAATGCAGGCGTCATTGATGATGAGCTGGCCCAGGACTGACGGATTCTCTTTAAGTTATATCTTTTTTCTTATTCTTAAAACTATTCAAAATGGCGGCAGATGGTGGCGACACTGAAAAACCTTTTCACTCTATTTTACAGTTTTCTCACTGTAAAATACATGTGAGAATAAAATTCATTCATTCATCCTTCTTTGCTTTCTCCTTAGCTACCTAAGGGATATGTTTTGAGTTAAATGCTACTGTACAGTTAACAGTTTCATTGAACTTTTACATACAGAGCATGAGCTTCCATGACTGTGGAATGCTGCTTTGATGTGTTTACAACTCCTTTGGTGACAGAAACTAGGGAGCCCTGATTCACTCTCAATGATCACTTTGTGACCACTAATAGGATGACTGCATCTAACGTTATTCACCAGGAAGCTACAGGTTGAGGGAAGAAGGGGAAGGGGGAATAAAATTAAACAGCAAAAAAAGAACATTAAACGCTAAAGTTTGATATAAGCTTATTTATATGTTCTCATATTCATGCCATTAAATATTTACCATGTGAATGTTATTGGTCATGATTCGGAGATGCCGGTGTTGGACTGGGGTGTACAAAGCTAAAAATCACACAACACCAGGTTATAGTCCAACAGGTTTAATTGGAAGCACACTAGCTTTCGGAGCGACGGTCCTTCATGACAATCACCTGATGAAGGAGCGTCGCTCCGAAAGCTAGAGTGCTTCCAATTAAACCTGTTGGACTATAACCTGGTGTTGTGTGATTTTTAACTTAATGTTATTGGTGATATCAAGCATCTCTAATGTCATGAATATGGACTGCCTCTCTTTAAATCAATAGCATTTGATATTCCATGTATTTTCAAGATAGATATTTAACTCATCCATTGAAAAAGAGCCTATAGTTTCCATACTTTTCTTTGAAAAGTGCTATGGGATCTTTTGAACAGGCAAACGGGTTTAATGTTATTAGATAGATGGCAGCTTCAACCATGAAGCACATTCTAACTGAACTGAATCATCAATCTGGATTGAGTGAATAAGTCCCAGAGTGAGCTTGAGTTTGCAACTTAAATCAAAATTCCATTTTGCCCACAACTGAAAAATCAAATATGCATCAGTCGAGATAAAATCACTTTGAAATGCAATAGCAACTACCTGCAACTTTAGAGGCAATTTGCAGGCACAAAGAATGCGTGGTAAAACACAGAATGAGTATGAGAAATTCTGTAAAACACCGCTGAGCATGTTTACATGATCATCTGACAGACTTCAGTTCACTTTGTCAAATGCCATTTGATTAACCAGGCATCCACACATATTCACTGCAACCTTCTGCTTGGCTCAGGTCTGCATGGGATTTTAGTAATGAACGGTAACAATTTCCTAGAACTCCATTCCTAGCAGCACCTATAGGTTACCTGCACCACAAGGGCTGCAGAAGTCCAAGAAGACAGCTCACCAACACTTCCACAAGAGCAACTGGAGATGAGCAAAAATGCCAGGCTGGGCCAGTGACATCTACATCCTATGAATTAATAAAAATGGTGGGCGTTGACTGTTGCCATGTATTACCTGTATTTTAGTTTAGTGCTTGGTTTCTTTGCCTCAAATTGGCTCCCCTGCCAAGGTGTTGGTATTTACTTGGAGCAGCCATTTCTACTAGATTCCAGTGCCCATTCTTACCTGTACATGTTAAGTACCTCAGCAAGCTGGTCCATCATGGACGCCATCACATGAATCCTGACCTTGTTTAAGTGTGGTTAGCTGGTGATCAGAGGCAGTACCTCTGCACTGTAAATTGCAATGTTGCTTTTGCTATTTATGGCTAAAGCTGTTTGAAAAATGAAAAAGATTTCCCTTTCTTTGATGCTTTGTCTTAACCCATTTTGTATTGTATTTGTTAGTAAAATTAATATTGGAATCTTAAAAACAAATGGCGAAGATCAGAATTAAGGCATGGCTAATTTTAACTTTACTTCCTAGTTACAAAATGCATATCTGTGAAATGAATAAGCAACCTTCAAACAACCACACATGCAGCAGTTCAAAGCCTAGAAAGCTTATCGGAGACTTCGTCAGAAACCTTCATACTTTAAATTATCCTTTCAGTCATGTTTTTGGTAATATTAAGAAATTCCTGAGTCTTGCAATCCATTTATATAGAAAACACATTATATTTAACTTCAACTTTTTCACCATTTTATTCTTCCCTTTTTTAACATTCTTGCAGCATGTATTCAGTTCCTCAGTTTGAGGCAATTGTCTCCCAGATTCTGGTCTCCATTGTAACGGCAATGTTTTAAAATTGTAAGAAGTGCACAGCAGCAACCTGGTGGTTCTGGTGGACTTTTCTGCCTAATACAAATTCCCAAAGTGGCAAAATAGAGCAGTGATAACTGTTCAAAACTAGTGCATTCATGCATTTGCTGAACAATTTTATTTTAACGCAGTAATAAAAGACCAGGATTTTTATAGTTAACTATGCACAATTTTTGCCTTGTTTTCTATGCAGAATTGACTGGTTTAATTATCTTTTGATAATTAAAGGGGTTATTTATCCATCTTGGGCTGAATATTAAGGGGCAGGGATTGCTGCTCATTCATCCCATGTGCTGTACCAACAGATTCACAACAAGGCTGCCTTGGACCATAACACACTCCGGTGGCCTTGAGGAGGCAGGGTTCGGACATTAGTCCGTCTGGATCAGGGTAATCTGCAGATGGATTAGAATAGGGGAATCTATGGACAGAGGCTCTGGAATAGGGTTGAGGGATAGGGTTTTAATGATCAGGCAGGATAGAACAAAATTGAGTATCATGTTTGAAGGGTGCCCTGTTCTGCATTTAGCATCCTTCAAAATGGTTTTCATCACCACCCGCTGCCTTTCTAACACTTGTTTTGAAAATGCCATTCTGACTCCCAAAATATCTTCCTCCTTTCAGATTTTCAGGGTAATGTGGCAGTCTTGATGAACACACTTCTCCTTTTTAATAACTGATATTTAAAACAATTTCCTTTGATGATTCATTTTGAGTTGAAGTCAAAACTGAGTTACTCTTGTTCAAACTGTTTGAAAGTAGTAAAAGGATTTATATCCAGGTTCCTGCCATTTTACATGATTTGTTTTATGTAAACTACTATTACTGAGATTTCTTGCTAAGTATTGTGGGGAGGCCTGCATTGCTGTGACCAGATTGTAGACCCTGGTATCAGGTAACTACCCTGTATCTCAGTGAAGCTTAAGAGCTGTTTAAAGAGAGTTGTATAGACCACCATATCAATTCATTTTCTTCCAGAAATATATTTTATTCATAACATTTATCAAGGTACATTACATAACATTCAAACTGAACATAACATAAAATTCAAAATGGATGAGTTTCTTTCAATATATCGCATGACACTTTGGGGTATCTCACTAAACCTACAATTACAGGTTATATTTACAATGTATTAACAAATTTCAAGTCAAACATAAAGAACAGGGGTCTTTACACAGTTTGCAGACCCTTGCGATGTTTAGTGGATCTTAGACAGTAGCCTTTCCCCATATTAGATAAAGAGGGAAATAAAGGATATACATCAGTTTCAAGTATGCAAACCCGATGTCAGTGGGAATGTCTTTGCTGACAACCATGCCAGCCCACAGATACTTTATGCTCTGAGGAGTGTTAACTGCCTGGAGATGGGACTGCAGCCCTCACTCAGGCAGAAGAGCTACCTCATTTGGGCCAACACCTCTTTAGTCCCATTAGCATGACCAAGATGGATGCCAGGATAAAAGGTCATCCCAGATTCTAAGTTCCCAAAACCCCCTTCCGCTGTCTTCTCAGATGCAACATTGGAAGTCCTGAGATTCACAGGTAAATGGATGACCTCTTTCCACAGGCAGTAGGACAAAGGACGACAAGCTGTTCAGTGTTAGAGGCTGACAGAACCAAGATCATCTTCCCATCAACTTGGCTACAATGCACAATTAAGTTTAATGATGTGACTAGAATTTCTAAGTTATTATCTGAAAACAGTCTCTTCATAATTTGGCAGTACCCTGAAACTCCAGCACAACCGTTACCTTCCTGATTATCTGCCCTCTCCTCCATTCACTGTAGCACACATCACACCCACTTACTCAGCTTCCAATGTAATATTTTGCGCTCCTACTCTGCTCTGAACTACTGCTATCACCTCTAACACTCTGCCACTCTTCACACGCAAGAACCAACATCTGCCACGCATGTCCATCACATCATCCGACTCAGCTAACTTATTTTTCCGCATCGCTAACTGTTAGCAACAGCAGGAAGGCGGTTTGCTGAAGAATGCTGAAATCTGCACAGGGACATGGAATTTCATAGACTTTGGAGCAGTGATCAGAAGCAGATCAAAGTTTAGCTTTCTCTCTCAAGTGAGTATAATAGAGTTAAGTGATTGGCAAAATCTGTCAGCCAAAACATAGAGGCAGATCTAATTAAAAGTATTTCTTCATAATGGTGATTATCAAAAGGTTAATGAGATAAAGGTATTTATTTCAGAAAACAATTTCCCTAACTTTGCATTGCACCAAATAGGGGCCAAAATAAAAGGACATGACTGAAATTCTTAAGATCCTTATTAATTCTTCTTATAACATATTTATTGGAAATGGGTGGAAACAATAATAGATTTTGATTCACATAAAGCTGCTAAAGTAAAGTTGTAGGAGAAAGTGAGGACTGCCGATGCTGGAGATCAGAGTTGAGAGTGTGGTACTGGAAAAGCACAGCAGGTCAGGCAGCATCTGAGGAGCAGGAGAGTCGATGTTTCGGGCCTTTGCTGATGAAGGGCTCATGCCTGAAACATCGATTTGCCTGCTCCTCAAATGCTGCCTGACCTGCTGTGCTTTTCCAGCATCACCCTCTCAACTAAAATAAAGTTTTGTAAACTTACAACTAGGTAATCATAAGGGTGTATTTGTTGCATTTGTCCTACTGTATCCTATTTTATATTATTTGCCTTTTCTGAAATCAGTCAAATGTTTGGGAGACTGTCTCTAGCTCCTCTGGGAAAAAATCCTTTGCTCTTAAGGAATGTTCCCATGCAGGAGTTTTTGACACCAGTCATGGGAATGTACTCTTTATAGATGGCATGCATGACAGAAACAAGCAACCAACGCAATTGCAAGAGCACAGAACTGTTTGAGCATTTCCAGTGGCAGGTCTATAAATAAAAACACAGGACAAAATCACTCTAAGGTAATGTGCATTTCTTCTCTTTTACATAATTCACTCAAATGAAGCAACCTCAATACCTCATTGTAAACTTCCCCTTGTTATCAAAGATGGCCATTTCACACATTATATTTTAATATGACTGTGGAGTTTGATTGCGCACCTTTATGATAAGGATGAATTGTTTGATTCTGTTAGGAGTGCCCAGTCTTTCCAGCTTCTCTTATGTTCTGTAGCTGCCTGCATGCTGCTAATTGCTTGTTGGAAGCAATGCAACTTCTTGAGATTGCTTCCCACAGAGTTCTTTCCGTTTGTAATTTTCTCCCAGTCTGCACACACATTTCCTGAAGTCTACCTTTAAAGAGCTTTACCTTTCAAGAACATTAAGCTCAGTTAACTGTGCAGGTGGTGTCTAAATTTAAGGTGTGGATATGGGACTGCCTAAGGGATGATTCACATGTGTGAAGGAGTCAGTATGGTATGCACACAATAGATACCTTTATAAAAATAATTTCTTCATGGGAGACAGACGTTGCAGACTAAGCCAGTATTTATTGCACATATCTAATTGCCATTTGACCTACGTGGCTTGCAAGGACCATATGGAGCTGAAAAATGTGTTGCTGGAAAAGTGCAGCCGGTCAGGCAGCATCAAAGGAGCAGGAGAATCGATGTTTCGGGCTTATGCCCGAAACATCGACTCTCCTGTTCCTTTGATGCTGCCTGACCTGCTGCACTTTTCCAGCAACACATTTTTCAGCTCTGATCTCCAGCATCTGCAGTCCTCACTTTCTCCTAGGACCATATGGAGGGCAGTTGTGGATCAGGAGTTGCATGTAGGCCAGACCAGGTAAGGATAGCAGACTTCCTTCCCTGAATAGAGTCATAGAGATGTACAGCATGGAAACAGACCCTTCGGTCCAACCCGTCCATGCCGACCAGATATCCCAACCCAATCTAGTCCCACCTGCCAGCACCCGGCCCATATCCCTCCAAACCCTTCCTATCTATTATATCTTTCCCCTCTCACCCTAAACCTATGCCCTCTAGTTCTGGACTCCCCGACCCCAGCGAAAAGACTTTGTCTATTTATCCTATCCATGCCCTCATAATTTTGTAAACCTCTATAAGGTCACCCCTCAGGTTCCAACGCTCCAGGGAAAACAGCCCCATCCTGTTCAGCCTCTCCCTGTAGCTCAAATCTTCCAACCCTGGCAACTTCCTTGTAAATCTTTTCTGAACCCTTTCAAGTTTCACAACATCTTTCTGATAGGAAGGAGACCAGAATTGCACGCAATATTCCAACAGTGGCCTAACCAATGTCCTGTACAGCCGCAATATGACCTCAATACTCTGACCAATAAAGGAAGGCATACTAAACGCCATCTTCATTGTCCTATCTACCTGCATCTCCACTTTCAAGGAGTTATGAACCTGTTCTCCAAGGTCTCTTTGTTCAGTAATACTCCCTAGGACCTTACCATTAAGTGTATAAGTTCTGCTAAAATTTGTTTTCCCAAAATGCAGCACCTCACATTTATCTGAATTAAACTCCATCTGCCAATTCTCAGCCCATTGGCCCATCTGGTCCAGATCCTGTTGTAATCTGAGGTAACCCTGTTC
>NC_057724.1:45864401-45869417 GCF_004010195.1 Chiloscyllium plagiosum
CTCCAGTCTGAAAAACAACCCTCCACCGCCACCACCCTCTGTCTTCTACCTTTGAGCCTGTTCTGTGTCCAATTGGCTAGTTCTCCCTGTATTCTGTGAGTGAACCAGATGAGTTTTTATAACAATTGGAAATGGTTTTCTGGTCACCATTTTTCAAAGTTTACTATATGTCGTGATGAGATTTGAATCCATGTGCCCAGAGCATTAACAAAAACAGAAATTGCTGGTGAAACTCAGCAAGTTTTGTGCAGAGAAAATAGAGCTAATGTTTCCAGTTCAGCTACCCTTCTCCTGAAGAAGGATTTCTGATTTTCAGCATTTGTAGTTCTTTGTTTTACCCCACAGCATGAGCATGGGGTTCTGGATTACAAGTCCAGTGACATTGTCAGTACATCACTACCTCCCCTGTTGATTGCAGTGGTGACAGATCGTACTTTGGGATTCACTCTCTCAATTTTGGGCATCTGTTTCCATTGGCCGAACAAGTTGAGATGATTGGAGATTGCTCTGGATGATCTAAAGCAACTTCTGCGTCGGAGCCAATGAATGTGACAGTTGTCCACACAGCTGTGCTGCAACTGCAATCAAAGCAGCTTACTTTTGAACTGAAAATAAGTTGTTCAAGATAAGTATTCTCCCTCACATGTGGATACCAGTCCGCATGGTGCACTCACTCAGTCTGGCTTGTGAACCAATGCATTTACTGTGTTGTGATGCTGATTAGTTGGTTTATTGTTGTCACATATTTTGGAATACAGCAAAAAGTGTTGTTGCCTTGCAGGCAGCTCATACCAAACAAAGTACATCAGGGTAGTAGAACAAAATGCAGAGTACAGTGTTACAACCGCAGAGAAGGTGCAGAGAGAGAGAGAGAGATATCAGAATGAACATTTGAGAGATCCATTGAAAAGTCTAATAACAACAGGAAGAAGCATTTCTTGAATCTATTCATATGTGTAATCAAACTTTTATATCTCACGCCCAAAGAAGGAGGGTAGAATAACATATAATTGGGCTGGGAGGGGTCTTTGATTATGTTGGTTGCTTTCCTGAGGCAACAGGAAGCATAGATGAAGTCAATGGAGGAAGGCTAGTTTGCATGATGAACGGGACTGTCTTCATAACTCTCTGTAGTTTCTTGTAGTTTTGGGAAGAATAGTTGCCAAACCACTCTGTGATGTATCCAGATAGCATGCTTTCTCTCGTGTATCTCTTAAAAATCGGTAAGAGTTTTTGTGGACATGTCAAATTCCTTAACCTCCTGAGGAAGTCAAGGCATTGCTGTGCTTACAGAGTTGCAGGCGAGAGCTGGCTGATTTGAAGACAGTAATCCACCTAATTATGAAGTAGGACATAACTGTCTCCGGTAGAAGGGACTATTTCTGACACAGACCCCACACCCCACATTGTAATTATGCTTATAATTGATCACCGAATCCTAGGAATGCCTTCAGCCTGTTCATAACATGCCAGCTCTCTGCAAGGGCAATTGAGCCAGTCCTGCTGATCACAACAAGCTGATCTAATGGAATTATTTTTCATGTTATAAGTGAAGAGAGCTGATAAGAAAGTGAGGACAATGCCCAACATGCGGGTGGTCACAGTTTGTCATTCAACAGGGTGCAGGCCTGAGTAACAGAGCACTGGAATTAGTGGCACAAACTCTTGAATCTTTCAAGCACACTTCCATATCTTAAACAATTTAACCTGAGCTTTGTGGTTGGCACATAAAGTCCTAATATGTGACAGTTGTTCCATTTTGTGGCACCAAGTGAAAATGTTGTTTAGATTCTTACAGCAACCATCTCAGCAAGAAAGAACATTCTAATATCTTTTAAAAAGTTAGTGGCAGTAACTAGTGGTTGTATTGCTGCTGCACTGAAAATCAAATTTGATAAAGAGAAGAGGAGCATTCCTAGAAGGGGGCAGCATGCTAGATGTATGTGTTGGCAATGTTATGAATTTCTTTATTTTGCCTAACTTTGGAGATAGATTGGTTTTGCTGGGGTGAAGGGGCATGCTGAGGATGTTGAAAGTGTTCATAACTTAACACTTAGAAGGCTCAAATTCATAAGAGAATATAAATCTGAAGCAGGGGAGCCACAGCAGTAAATGTTTTATTTTGCATATGGAGCCTCTTCATGTTAGAGTCTGATACAAAGGAATAGCAACTCTAACCTTGATTAAGAGAAAATGATGCCTTATGTTGTTAGGAAAATTTTTCTTCCATTGTTACATACACAAACATCAATTTTATTGTTCATATTAGGAAAAGTGGAAACTACTCAGCATGGGATAGTGCAATCTAAGAATGCACTACTACAGTTAAGCCACAGTGTGGAGCACAAGAATGCTTTTATGAATCGCTGACTGAGAACTAAAAGCTGTTGTATTCTGGAAATATACCCCTGACATTTACGTGCATATATTGTTACATAGTAATTCTGGCAAAATAAATGTACTTTACATCGCTGTAAATAGACATAGTTGCAATGAGCTATTATTTTAAAATGTTCTTCTCCAGTTCTCTTTCTGAAGGTCAGGCTGACCTTCAGCGCTGTGAGTTACACCACAGGTAAGGGCATGGAGGTAGGCCGTGGTTCTCACTCTAGCCGGAAGTTGCATCCCAAGCAATTGGCACCAATCTGATCCACATTGGTCATTTAGCCAAACGGAACAAACCTGCCTCCCAAGGTCTTTGCATTGCGATGGCAAGCTGCACCTTTACTTGCATATTGTTGTCTGCAGGTACCCAATGATGGTTGAAGCTCCAACTTTCATTTCACCACATGGCTGAGCAGGAATCTCTCTTGTTCTTTATTAGAGCATGAGGAGTATCATATTCTGTAGTAATTTGAATTTCCACAAACAATACAAAATTAAACAGTATTAAGAATGGAAGATTTTACAATTGTCTGGTGCCTTTTATGATGTCACAAATTGCTTTCTACCTATTTAGATACTTTAAGAAGTGTTGCCATTATTGTATAGTAATACCCAGCTGTTTGCATGACCATCTTTACTGAATTCACTTATCCGTGCAAAAAATACTGGACACTTTTTCACTCACTGTAAGGAGAATTTTCACTTATTTGCACTTTGAAAGCAAAAGAATTACAAGAAATCTTAAGATTTTCCAGAAGTGGACATACACTACAGATTCGTCTCATGTCATCTGCCATGTTTGCCATCTGTGGAAATCACTGTTGAATTGTTTGAGGTTTTTGTAGAATGGCACAAATATGCAGTCATGATGAAACTATCAGACTTTGTTGTAAAAACATATTTGGTTGACTATGAGTGAAATATTCCCTTTGTTAAAAAATGTAGGGATGAGTATATTAGATGGTGACTACAGGTTACCATGGGCAAGTTGTTACAAATCACAGACCTCGACACTCAGGTTGTCAGATGGGTCCTAAAGTTCGCTTCACTGGAGATCCAACGATGGGAAGGTAAGTAATTTTTATACCCTTTTGAAGTGTGTAGGTCACAGTGAGATGGGAAGCAGAAGATGGGGATAGAAACTGGGAGATGGCTTTCACAGACCACCTCTTTGTCCACATTCATGCCTCCAAGTGAACCTAGTTTGGACAATTGGAGATCACACCCTAGCCTATCAGGCAGGTCACCATGGTTTTGTCATAGCTTTCCTGTTGGGAAGTTAGCAACCATTCCTTCTGCCAGGTTGCAGGTGATCATGGGAGGTGGTGAGTTAAGACATTTAAGTGACCATTAATTGACCACATAAGGGCCTTAACTATTGGTAGGTTGAGCAGGTCATTCTTTCACATCCAGAACTTAGTGAGATAGCAAGAGGCGATGAGTTTCTCTCCAGGGTCAGTTTGCCCAATTATTCTTCCCTTCTTCCCACTTATCTCACCAACTCCAGGGAAGAGAAAATTACATCCTACATTCTTAAAGGAAGGGAACTGACAACAATAAACAGGATGGCCTCTATGACATTCCATATCTACAGCAATTTGGTTGACTGGTGCCTGTTATCAGAAACAGCTTAATAAGCCATTCAGTTATGGCCAAACTACAACAACAGAGGACCTCAATAGTTCAGGTAGCTCACCACTGCCTTTTCATATCTGGTCTTGACAGTGTAATCTGCATCCTACGCACTAATAAATTGATAGCACAGTAGAACACAGAATTATGTGATGACAAGTAGTAAATAATACTTAATGCAAAGGGTAGCGAATAACTTTAATAAGAGAGTCAATATAAATTAAATGATGCCTTTTTAAAGATAGTGGAGAAATAGAGAGGCCTACGGGTGTATCTTAACAATATTGAGAAGATTGCTAAAAAAAAGGCTTATGTGATCCTTGGCTTTCTGAATAGAAACCCACTACACCTCAGCAAGGATGACAGGAGATTGCAGAGAAGATGGCTCAGAATGATACCAAGGATGAAGGACTTCAGTTAAGGGAAGAAAATAGATAAACTTGGTTCTAAAGAACAGGGAGCATTAAGCAGAGTTTTAGTAGTAATGTTCACAATCATGAAGACATTTGCAAGGGGAGATAGAGTTATTCCGCCACCTCCAAACGGACCTCACCACCAAGGATATATTCCCTCCCCTCCCCTATCAGTGTTCCGGAAAGACCACTCCCTCCGTGACTCCCTCGTCAGGTCCACACCCCCCACCAACCCAACCTCCACTCCTGGCACCTTCCCCTGCAACCGCAAGAAATGCAAAACTTGTGCCACACCTCCCCACTCACTTTCCTCCAAGGCCCCAAGGGATGCTTCCATATCCGTCACAAATTCACCTGCACCTCCACACACATCATTTACTGCATCCACTGCACCCCTTGTGGCCTCCTCTACAGTGGGGAGACAGGCCGCCTACTTGCGGAACGTTTCAGAGAACACCTCTGGGACACCCGCACCAACCAACCCAACCGCCCCGTGGCTGAACACTTTAACTCCCCCTCCCACTCCGCCAAGGACATGCAAGCCTTGGCCTCCTCCATTGCCAGACCATGGCAACACAATGCCTAG
>NC_057724.1:45869427-45884648 GCF_004010195.1 Chiloscyllium plagiosum
CCCCAAGTCCCTCCTCCCTACCGTTTATCTTAGCCTGCTTGGCACACCTTCCTCATTCCTGAAGAAGGGCTTATGCCCAAAACGTCGATTCTCCTGCTCCTTGGATGCTGCCTGATCTGCTGCGCTTTTCCAGCAACACATTTTTCAGCTCTGATCTCCAGCATCTGCAGTCCTCACTTTCTCCGAGATAGAGATATTAGACTGAATAATTTTGTTTGTCAGTTTTGCCCAGTTTCATAGAGTTTCTCACTGCAAGGCACAGTATAATCTCTTGCTTTATCTTACCAAACTCACCTCAGTAAATACGAATCCCACCCCTCCCACCTGATTCAAGCTATATCCTACGCTTGCCATACATGGAGCAGCTCATCATTGCCAGGATATCCGAGAATAGACTGGTATCCTTAGCAATTCCCTGGACAAGTGCTGTTAGTCCGGAGCTGCTCGGCCTGTTTCCTGATATTTGCCCTGGGCATAGCAGAGAAGTTCCCTTCTGGCATATGTTTTGATGCCAGTGACTTGGAGGGTGTGGGAAATGGGATGGTGCAGATGCAGAATACCCAATACTCTTTAGCAAGATACCATAACATGTCAACCTGGTCTGAAGCTGACACCTGGGTCAGTGCCCTTCTTCACTCTTCCAGTGCAAATGCCACCATTTTCTCTCCAAAACCTCACCCTAATTCTATCTCTGCTATGGCACCCACCTCCCACCTCCCACAGAGAATCGTTCTCACTATTGCTCGCAACATCTTCCCCACTTGCACTTACCCATCTCAAACCCCTGACACCATTAACCCTGCATATCGTCTGCACTACCTACTCACTAGCGTCTACGTGACTCCAAATAACAGTTGTCCCATCCACTTTCATCTCCCATAATACCCGCCTCATTCCAGGAAGAAAACAGTCTCCACTGGGAAAAAAACATCAAAACAGCTGGTGGGTTGCTTGACATTTGGCTCCTTAGCCCTCATGTGAAAAGATTAATTAATATCCTGACTGACAGCCCAGAATGGCTTACTGACCATGTCCAAACTCTGGACTGCTTTCAGAGGCTACCCTTGACTTGCTGTACTCGGATCTACTGAATGAAGACTATCTCCTGTTATGGTGTTGAAGGTGTGTACTGTACCTTTAAGAGAGAGAGATGATATTCTGAACTGATAGCATACATGCACCTGTGTATATGTCTAGGTAGCAGTCCCAGAGTATTCTGGAAAATTGAAAATATGTATCATTTGGCTATGAAATGGATACCCAACTTTTGGTTGCTGTTTTGACAATAATGCAAATTATACCAATCAGTTTAAATTATGGCCCAGGATACTAAAACCCAATCAAATTTGAATTTATTGTTTTGCCAACATTGAACCCATGCGACGATCTGATATTGGGGGTATAAAAATGTGGGCATTTTAAAAATTGGTCAGACAGCAACTGCCATTGAGACAGATCCAAGAAATTAAGAAACACTCTTTATCAAAGATACCTTTTCGTATGAAACATACTTACAGTAAAAAGAAAAAAATATAACCCAGGGAATTCAGTAGCTGGAAGAATGAAGTCATTGAAGATGACAGCGGCTGTATGGTTTTGAAACGAAGTTGATGTAATTATAATATGTGTCTTATTGGAACAGCATATTTTTATAGAGGTGGAGGCAGGTAATAAGAATTTAAGAGAAAGGGGTCTTAGAGCAGTGAATAGTTGTTGTTTAATATTCACTTTTAGAGTAAAAAAAAATTAATGTTATTCTCTTTAAATAGTGGAATTTGGGAGTTTTCTGTCACATATTTTAACAGGTTATGAGACAAGGTGAGCTTTTCTGGGTGTTTGGTTTAGTTAACAGAAGGGTTCACTGTTGTGTTGTAACACTTCCTTGACTCAACTGAGGACTTTGACAACCATGACAAGCTTTCTTCATTTGTGTCTGCACTAAACAGCAAGGCATTGTAGCAGTAATGGGAACCTGGCATTTGGCTGAGGGGCAAGGTGTGCAATGCAAGGAAAGGATGCTGTCAACATCCATCTTGACTTAAAGTGAGTGAGTGCTAAGAGAATAAACAAAGAGCCTGGAGATGTTGCCTGGTGGAGTCCACTAGCTGTGTGCATGTCCCTGAGTGCAAATTGTCCATTCTGCAGCATTATGTTGATTATTCCATTGTGCCCAGAGATGCAACATTGAAGTACGGAAGTGTCCTATGAGTTTCTCAGAGGCTGAGCTGTGTCAGATGTCAATATCCGTGTACAGGGCTTGCTTAGGGCTAGTGCTCTTGGAGCTTGACCCACGATATTGGAGCCCAGTATCCAACATGAAGGTCCTTTTGAGAAAGTGGTGAGCAGAAGTTGCCAGGTACCTGTTTTTACTTCCTTGTAAGACATCTTGGTGTCGAATTTGCTAGCAATGGCTGCATATTAATGAGGTGAGGTGTGCAGTTAATAAGGTGGTCAACAAATAATATTCCCTTTTAGTAGGCAACTCAAGGCTCCCTCGAAAAAATCTTGCTTGAATCCTGGAAGCTGGTTAAAAGATGCAAGGAGTTGCTCACCACAATGTCGATAGGACTCGTTGGATTTCTCACCTGATTCTGCCACATTCTTTGCCATAGCCACGTTCAGGCCTTCACAAGATTCTGCACTTCAATTCTGGTGATAGGTGTAGTGAGCTAAAAATCAAGTCTCATTATTCCCGAAGTTGTCACAAAATTCCACCACATTCTTAACTTTCAGACCAAAGTTAACAGAAAGCACTGACCCAGGTTTCTCTACTTAACAAGAATGACTATTAGAAATAAAAATATTCTAGCTACAGGCAAACAATTATGAGCCATCAACATATGTCTGTACTTGTTAAGATTCTAGCCCTCCATTACACACAGACAAACACAGAGGGGATGGGTGAGATGGGTGCAAGGAAAAACTGGGAACTTCCTTCTCCATGTACTTTCACTTGCAGTAGGCACAAGTTCACAAATGATAAAGTCTATGACTTGTTGGTTAAGAGCCACAAGTTACAGCAAATGAAGTAGGGATATACAATAACTTTCTTCAGGCATGAGGTTTTTTTTACTGCAGAGAGAATGACATGATCATATTCAAGGTCTTCTAGCTTCTGTATTGAATGATAATCCCCATTTTCAGCTAACTGTTATTTATTAGAAAAATTTATTTTGTACAAATTGTAATCCAAAAAGTCTTTATCTCAATTAATATAAAAGTGACAAAGTAAAGGTTTAGTTCTCTCAAATGTGGATTAGCCACTATGTGGAAAATTGCATTGCAAAATATTTAGGGCACTGCATCTCAGGAAAGCTACAATGGTCAAGGAAGGTGCTCTTTTGTTTTTCTTTCATATCCCCTGGTGTCGGAGTCTAATTGCATGAGCACAAAGTTGATAGGTCATTCAGATAGAATGTCACAGACAAAACAAGTCCAGACCTCACATCAAGACATAACCTACCAACAGAGGTCAGCTCGTGGTAATGCAGAACAGAGAGCTCAGTTCAGTTTAGGGGCGACTTATATTACCCAACTGCCGAGTATTGACCAGCAATGGAAACTTCCCTTCTCCATGGCCTGATGTTACAATAGTCAATACCTTTACTTTTTATACCATCAATTTCATAACTGATGATTTAAATGAACAGAGAACAGTTGAGTGTTACTCGTTGAATAAAAATGTGGATGTTATAGGGAGATATCCAACTCAGAACCATTCATGTTTACAAAGTAAAAGTAAATGTAGGCCTCCAAATTTCACATTGCAATCTGCAATGCCTAATCTAGACTGGAAGTGCTGTGAACATTTTTAAATGGAAAGATGGAAAAGTGTTTGAAGGGAAAAATTGCAAGGATATTGGAAAATAGCAGACAGGGGAGTTGGTTGGAGAACTTTTTCAAACAGTTGTCACAGACATAATGATAGTTATCCCTAAATGTAATGCAGTTTTCAAAATAATATGTAATCAAAGTTTGACGCAACTAAAACTTCATGTTGCCACTTTTATACTTCGTTTTGCCACTTTTACATTCCTTGAGATAAAAGATTTTTGGAATACTATTTGTACAAAATATTTTTTCTAAATAAATAATCGTCATCTAAAAATAGTGTTTATTATACAAAAGGCTGAATCAGCGAGAGCTGAACTGAATAAATATAACTCATAGGTATCTTGCTGTCAGAAGGGTTATGGGTTTTGTTGATACAGAACGGAATGACTTGAAGTAGATTAGGTCAACAGCTCAACACTCAGTTGAGAGCAGGGTCAACAAGAAAAAATAAAACTGACCTCAGCTTAATGTTTGGACCACTGAAGAGAATGCCAATGATAATAAATGTAATCTGTGTTACTTAATGAATAGCATTTGTTAAATTAAATGGAAGCATCTGACTGTTGTTAATGGCAATGACTGGATTCTCACAAAAACAGTTGGTGATCATATCCGTATCAGTATTTTATGCTTTTTTTTGTAACAGTATGGGGTACCTCATTAAACAGATTAGCTGGATAGTGGGCACTGTAATTTTCCACTTGTTCAATGTTGTCACTGGAGACCTGAACCATCTGAATTAATCCAGTAACATGGCTGAATCAGATTACAGTTCAGCGTAGGGTCAGATTAGATGGTATTTCTATATGGCTGAATCTCACATTTATTTGGTTAAGCCCAAGTTGCATCGAAGTTTTTGGACGGTTATTCAACAGGAGATCTAACAAGTTCTCTCACCATGTCTTGCCAAAATAGCCTCACTTATTACCTATTGCACCTCTATGGCATCTTTTGCATTGGATTTGTGGCCTGTGACCTGGAGCCTTTCTGACAATGTGCCGTTCCCACAACAACTCACCACTCAGCAGATATTCACTGAAATACAGGAATCCTTTGCACCAGCATCATCTTTGAAATGTTCTTATGCATCCAAACAAACATTGGCAATCCAACAGTGCCCCTCATTGGCATTCTCATGACACAGCTGTATCAAAGCCATGCTGACCATGGCATGTAGCCAACATGGCTGCCACTCTCTTGCACATACAACCCATCGTCCACTCACCCTGGTCACTCTTTAACTATCACGTCACATGCTTAACCTGTCCATACCTACATGCTGTCTAACCACCTGAATACACTGCTACTTTGTCTCGAATGCCCACGGTACAACCATTGTCCATTCAGGGAACATCACATATAGGCAAACAATTGGACAAAATCAAAAATAAACATGAGCTTTGATTTGCAAGAAGCAAAATGGAATACAAACAAAACAAACAGAGGTTGAAGTTCATCTCACAATGCAAATGGCCTGTGTTGCTCCCGACATGGAAGTGGTCTTACCATGTTTGTTGCCTGGTTCTGCTACACACCCCACTATAGTCATTCAGACTCCTCAAGATTCTGCCCCTGAGCAAGGATTTCAATGGTAAATGGGACAGCTATTGTATTGAGAAGAGGGGAGAAGCTGTCAGCTTTTTATGGGGACAGGAGGAATATTTACAATCCTTGGAACATCACGGGATGAGTTTCTACAGTATTAGCACTATACATTCTAAACTGTCACTGTTTTAATGTATTTTCCCATATCTTCAGCAACTAGTTGCAATGTGGAGCGCAGGCAAGGAAAATGGCTCCAGTTGCCTCCAGATTCTGAGTGGGAGATTGGAAAATTATTAAAGCTCAATACATGGCAATCCATTCTCTCCCTGACAACACTGCTAACCATTCTCCTCTCCTTCTGCTCTGTCACTATCTGGCTCTATGACTGTCCTGTCCATCCATTCACCCACCCTCCCATTCGTTTGTTTTTTCTTTCAATTGTCTTCATCTTCACTTGACCTGTCATTCACTCTCATCTTTGCACTCAGCAGCTTGGAGATGCCAATTCATTAGTACAGATTCCTGAATAGTTTTTCCATAAGGAGACAATATTAGGAAGAGTACAAAATACATTGCAATCCATTACCAGCCATTAGTATGTATGAGGCAGGGATAGCTGAGGCTCAGGATGATGCTATATGGAGGCCTGTGGTAAACCATGATTTGTGTGTGATGTGAATGCTGACTGCTCACAAAGCTAAGAACCTGGTCTGTTTTTGATATTCCCCAGACTGATTCATTGGAACTGTGACCAATAAATCCAGCCATAGCAGAAGTCATCTTGAGTGTGGCCATGGTGCTACCAATGTGCAGATAGAATAAGAAGAAACAAATGTATCAGCAAGCCCAGGACCCGCAGTAACTACCAGTGGCTGCCAATAACTTCCAATGAAGACATTACAACTGAAGATCCCCTCAAGATGTTGCTAAAGTACAGGAGGCCCAGAGTCTATCATCCTCATTACTATTAACTCTAGTTCAACAGGCGAATTGTCACTGCAGACTGGGGATGGTCCTGGCCAGTATTACAGAATAATGCCAACTGCTGGAATGGCACCATCAAAGGGACAGCTGATCAAATTTTTGTGCAACTGGCTTCTGAGAATCCTCTGGGACCTGTGTGCCATCTCTCGATATTCATCCCACAAATATATTAGCGCATTACTAATGTAATCTGTGCCAGATCATACTGCTTCATTCTGTTTCCTGTTGACAAGGTCAAGTCTTGCAGCCTCGGCAGGAGGCCTTGCCAACAAAGTTGGCTTCTCCGGGTGCAGGCCATGATACACTGTACACTTTCTCATTAAAAGTATGATAAGAACATCAGAAAAAGAAGCAGGGTCTGGCCCATCGAGCCTGCACTGTCATTCAATAAGATCATGACTGATCTTTTCGTGGACTCGGCTCCACTCACCTGTCAGTATTCACACTGGAAATGGACAATGTTAGTGAGAATATGGAGATACAAGCTACAGGGAGGAGATTGCAGAGTCTTTGGCTTTGATCTTTGTGTCAGCATTGTTGATAGGAGTAGTGCTAGAAGACTGGAGGATAGCAAATGTTGTTCCCTTGTTTAAGAAGGGGAGTTGGGACAACCCTGGTAATTATAAGCCAGTGAGCCTCACTTCGGTTGTGGGCAAGATGTTGGAAAAGGTTATAAGAGATAGGATTTATAATCATCTGGAAAGGAATCATTTAATTAGGGATACTTACCACGGTTTTGTGAGGGGTAAGTTGTGTCTCACTAATCTTATTGAGTTCTTCAAGAAGGTGACAAAACAGTTGGATAAATGTAAAGCAGTTGATGTGGTGTATATGGACTTTAGCAAGGCGTTTGATAAGGTTCCACACAGTAGGCGATTGCACAAAATATGGAGTATCGGGATTGAAGGTGATTTAGCAGTTTGGATCAGAAATTAGCTAGCTGATAGAAGACAGCGGGTGGTTGTTGATGGGAAGTGTTCACCCCGGATCTGCAAAGATCTGTTTTGGTGCCACTGCTGTTTATCATTTTTATAAATAATCTGGAGTGGGGGCAGAAGGATGGGTTAGTAAATTTGCGGATGACACTAAGATAGGCAGAGATGTGGATAGTGCTGAAGGATGTTGTGGGTTACTGAGGGACATAGATATGATGCAAAGCTGGACTGAGAAGTGGCAAATGGAGTTTAATGTGGAAAAATGTGAGGTAGTTCACTTCGAAAGAAGTAACAGGAATGAAGAGTACTGGACTAATGGTAAAACTCTTGGCAGTGTGGATGAACAGAGAGGTCTTGTTGTCCAGGTGCATAAATCCCTGAAAATTGCCATCCAGGTTGATAGGATTGTTCAGAAGGCGTATGGTGTGTTGGTGTTTATTGGTATGAGCCACAAGGTCATACTACAGCTGCACAAGACACTGGTTAGGCCGCACCTGGAGTATTGTGTGCAGTTTTGGTCACTGCATTATAGGAAGGATGTGGAAGCTTTGGAAAGGGTTCAGAGGAGATTTATTAGGATGTTGCCTGGTATGGAAGGAAGGTCTTGCGAGGAAAGGTTGAGGGAACTGAGGCTGTTTTCATTGGAGAGAAGAAGGTTGAGAGGTGACTTAATCGAGATGTTTAAAATAATCAGAGGTTTAGATAGGGTGGACAGTGAGAGCCTTTTTCCTCAGATAGCGAATGCTAACATGAGGGTACATAGCTTTAAATTGAGGGGTGATAGATTTAGGACAGACATCAAGGGTAGTTTCTTTACTCAGAGATTAGTTGGGGCATGGAATGATCTGCCTGCAACAGTAGTAGACTTGCCAATGTTAATAGCATTTAAATGGGCATTGGACATACATTTGGATAATAATGGAACGGTGTAGATTAGATGGGCATCAGATTAATTTCACAGGTCAGCGCAACATCGAGGGCCGAAGGGCTTGTACTTTGCTGTAACATTCTATGTTCTATGTACCTGATCTTTGCCTTGAAAGCATTCAATGAGATAGCCTCAACTGCTTCACTGGGCAGGGAGTTCCACAGATTCACAACCCTTTGGGTGAAGAAGTTCCTCCTCAACTCAGTCTGAAATCTACTCTCCCTTATTTTGAGGCTAGTTACACCGGCCAATCTCCCTGCTTCTATCTTATCTATTCCCTTCATAATTTTATATGTTTCTATGAGATACCCCCTCATTCTTCTAAATTCCAATAAGTGTAGTCCCATATCATAACACAGCAGACTTCAACAATAGAAAGTGTTCCATGCCATCAAAATACAAATCATTTATAATAATTGGATCTTGACATCTGTACCAGATACCCTGAAGCCTCAATAGTCCCAAATCCTTGAGAACTCTTGTGTCCTTGCATTATCTCAAGGGGCAGGTGCCTAACAAAGATGGAGATTTGAAATTGATTGCAGTAAAATCCTATTTGGTTCATTAATGTTCTTGAGGGAAGGAACCTGCAGAACTGCAGTTGATTCTTAACTGCACGCTGAAATCGTCCAGCAAGCCACTCAGTTGTATCCAAGGGTGACTAGGGATGGACAGTAAATCCTGGCCCAGTCAGTGACACCCATATAACAGACAATACAGTCCATATGAAGGATGCTGCATAATCTTAGCATGCTGTGCTGTGCAGAACTGAAGCATGCAAAGAAGTTATATCGTGGCCTCTGAAGAGCTGTGAGGGCAGTAGCTATCTTCTGAGGAATAAGATGAGGGCATTGAGCAGAAGGAACATTCCCTTCAGCATGGTGAAGCAGTACAGCATCAGGTACAACAAGCTGGACAGAATTAATGGACACTTGGTTCCAACAAATATGAGCTGGCTGCAGTGATCATTCGTGAAATACTTGAACTTGTTGTCACTTGAAACGCAAGGGGTGCCTATTTATTTCAAAAAGCAAATGCAGCCTTTTCTTTGGTTTTGCAGGTGTTCGAAAAGTTAATGTTTGCAACCCTTTGAAGGCTTTCCAACATTTGATGCTCCCATGATGAACAATGAAAAGATGTTATGCAATGCGGGGCAGTAGGGAACGAGTAGCACTCCCTTAGTAAAATGTACTTTGCTATCTTGCATGATTTTGCACTCTGAGGGCTTCATCCTTCTATGATTTTATTTCTTTTTACATTATTTTATGTTCCTTAAACTGAAGAGTCTTAAGGTGAATGAAAAGTACATGAGGAAGGCAAATGATGGTTAAGTTCTTCACGAATATCTTGTTTTGTTGTTATCATCGTAACAGATATGTTTATTTTGATTGTCTTCAGAAAAAATGTGCTTGATAGATTGAGGGGATCTCTAAGAAAGCAATAACATATTAATCCTGTGCAGATTGAAGCAACTGGCCTTTTAAACTCTAATTATATTAACCTCAGCGAAAGGTTTATTAAAATATTTGGCCAGGCTTATGGATACTACAGTTACTGAAAATATTCCATACATTCAGTGTCACAAACATAACACAGCTGCACAAACCTAGCAGCAAAATGTCAAACTGTTGAGGCACACAATAACAGCCTGGCGTTTCCACAGACTCTGAAGGAAGAGCCTGGAAAATTAAAGATTCCACTGGGCAATCCTCCTAAGTCTGGAACCCTCCAAGAGTGTCCATTTAAATTGGAGAATGCGGGGGTTCCACTGCAGTTAAGTAAATTGTTAGTTAAGGCAAGTTAGACCATTGAAACCCTAGTCCATCTCTTGAGTAACCATTAAACTGATCCCCAATCTACCACGCACACCTCCATTTATGTCTCCCACAGAACCCCCAAACCCCCAGATCCTGACTCACCATACCCACCCTGACTGAGACTCGATATCCTTGACAACCAACAAAAGCCCAAGCCTTTGTGACCTGACACCACCCATTCCCATTGGACAATATATCTCCCACAGACCTAACCCAGACTTTGCTTACCTCACCTGCTTGTCACATTGTGCCCTGGCATTACACTTACCTGGCATTTTACCCTGGTATCTTATTCCCAAACTAATTGGCACTGAACCCACCTGACACACCACTTACTTGGCACTCTACACACCTGGTACACTATGTTCCTGGCACCCTAACCCCTTGCACTCTACTTCCTTCTCAATTGGCATGCTTTCCATCTGTCACCAAACAAACCCACCACTCTACCCCTAACCACCTGGCATTTTACTTTCATCGTGCTGCTTTGTTCCTACCACTGGACCAGGAGTTCCCACCTGCGTCAGAGATGTGTAATAGTATCATCTATTGGTTTATAAGGAAAACATTTATAATTCTAATCACACCAACCCAAATTTCATAAAATCTGTAAATGTGCTTGTGCTGATTTAAACATTCAGTAACCTGAATGAGCAGCATAAAGACAATTTGTTTAAGTATTGGACCAGCACATTACAGTGGGTGTATTTGGAAGGGCTCATGACTCAGTAGTAGTGAACCTATATCAAAGCCAGGGGAACTGGTTTCAAGTCCTACCTACTCCAGTGGTGGATTATAACATCTCTGAACAGGCTGGAAAGTATCTGGATGTATTTGGACCAATTGTAGTGGCTTGCAGCTGATACCCCAAACTTGGTGGTGAGCTATGAGGAGGATGCAAAATAAGTCTTAACTTATTGATTGAGTGGGCATGTGGATATGGATATGTATGAGGTTGTTCACTTTGCTAGGCTGAATAAATGTGCAGAGTATTTCTTGGTAAGAGATTGGGAAGTGTTCAAAGTGACCTAGGTGTCCTTGTTCATAACTCTGAAAGTTAGGTGCAGCGAATAATTCAGAAGGCAAATGGTAATTTTGCCTTTTTCACAAAAGGTTTTAAGTACAGGAGCAAATAAGTCTTGTCTTAATTGTACAGAACTTTAGTCATACTACAACTGGAGTGTGGGGATCTAGTACCCTTGTCTAAGCAAGGATACAATTGCCCCAGAGGGAGTGCCGTGGAGATTCACCAGACTAATATCTGGGATGATGGCACTGTGCTGAGGAGAGACGGAGGACACTGGGCCTATACACTCTGAAGTTTCTCAGAATGAGAGGCAATCACATGGAAAAGTACAAAATTCTTAAAGGGATAGTAGGAGTAGATGCAGCAAGGATGTTTTGCTGTCTGTGGGGTTTGGAACCTGGAGGGACAGTCTCAAATTAAAAGGCAAGCCATTTAGCACTTTAATGGGGAAAAACCTCTTTTCTTAGCGGTGATGAATCTTTGGAATCCAGAGGACTGTATGCCTGTGAGGAACAGCAATAAATGTATCAGTAGGTTCTGGCTAAAGTCTACCGGCTGACAGGTCCTTGTGGGGTCATCAGTGGGAGCATCCCAGATCCACATCAGGAGAACCAGACTTTTGGAGTTTCAGCATATACCTGCTTCCTGTAATTTCTGCAGCCCTCCATTGCAAATTGAAGATCTAGGCTGAATATCATATAATGTCTTTTCATGATGTTGAATGAGGCATAGGTGTTAACCAGGACAGTGAGGAGATTTCCTTTGATCTTATTTTTTTGAATACTGTGCTGGTATGTTTTACGTTGACCTGAGACAGGAGATAGTGTCTCAGTCTAATACATTTTAAGAAAGATGGTATCTCTGACAGTGCAGCATACCCTCAGGACTACACTGGAACATCAACCTTGATTATATTCTAGAGCGTAGTCGTTATGTCATTGGATTAGTAACCCAAATTCATGTTCTGAGAACATGAGTTCACATCCTTCCCAGGCAACTGGTGGAATTTCAATTCAATTAAAAGTCTGTAATATTAATTCAGTCTTAGTAATGATGACTATGATGTAAAAAAACATTCAATGCCCTGATGCTGTTTGGGGTAGGGATTCTGCAACCCTCACTTGCTGGTCTGCATTTGTCTCCACACCAACAGCAATGTGGTTGCCCTCAGTCTCTGAAATGTCCTGGCAAGCAAGTCAGTTCAGGGGCAATTAGTGCTAGCAGCAAATGCCATAATACCCACATCTCAGTAAGAATAAATGCAAAACACTTCAAGGCTCTGGAATTAAATATGAACCCACAACCTTTTAATACAGAGGAGAACATGTTGCCATTGAGCAACGCTGGAATCAAATGGTTGCATGTTGATAAAAGGTTTAGTGCCCACACAGAAAAATAGGTCCACAGTGACTTAAGTGTCTCAGTATCAATAGTTCTGTGTTTGATGAAAAATGTGCCCGAGCATAGTTTGACATTGTCATGGCTACGTGTCTTTGGTCCAGTCCCAGTTTGAGTGCTTAAGTCAGGTGCCTTTCAAGTCAATGAAAGAGATCTTTTACATCATGGAAAAAATATCTTATTCCAAAAATGGAAGTAGCACACAGAAAGAGTTCTTAAGTATATTATTCCTGGGTAGTTTCCAAACACATTAGGGTCAAAGGTAGCCTGGCAGTGCAGATTCTCACAGGTGGCTTAGTCCCAGAACCATTGTAAAGAGAGCTGAAGATGTATCTTCAAAAAACCTACAGAAAACATAAAGCTTTGAAATCCTATTTAATCTGAATTACATTGTCTGATCAGCTTGAGTCAAAATGAACTTTGAATGTGTTTCTTTTAAACTTATAAATTAGAAATAGAATTAAAATTAGGTTTATTATCACATGTACTCAGGTTACAAAAGAACAGGAATACAATGAAAAGTGTACAATGTTGATAACACACAGTACCATCTTAGGTATAAAGTACCTGGATGCAATCTTAGGTACAAAAAAAAGCAGAAAATAAAGATAAAGGTTACACTACATTATAAGTATAAGTTGTTTTTATTATTTTGTAAATAGCAGGAGCTGAATCCAAGCCAACCTTGTACTCGTTACTTCAACTTCTACTAATTTGAACATTAAACATGTGGATGGCATTTTGAGCTTAATCAGCTAGAAATAATTTGAAATATACTAAGCTGTATGTTTAGTCCCAGGCTGATTCTGCATGATTAGTTAGAAAGAAAGACTTCCATGCATGGAGAAAATGCAGTCATTGTTGTAAAAGTAGGAAATCTAGTAATAGATGTCTTGACAAATCCTTTGACCTTTGGCTAAATGAATGCATTGTGACAACTATCAGTGAAACAGCTGTAGATTGGCATTATCTTAAGAGGAGACTGTTGTGAAAATGTTAACAATGTCGCTGCCTTTCACATATGCAGAGCCTCCAGGCTGAAGATCTTATTGCAACAGGTTTTGGTGATGAATAACAGTCAGCTTGGTGGAGTCCACCTTCCTCCTGTGGTGTTGTCACAGTGGAACTTGTGGGATGCTAAGACCATTTTTGGTCATCTTCCCCAACTGCTGCTTGACCTGGTTCTTTAGACTTTTGCTATTATTGTTGCTGCTGCTTCTCCCTTTGCTGCAATTATTTTTCTGATCAAAGATGTGAAGCAGTAATAAGTACCTGTTAAATCAGGATTTAAGTATTGTGGGAAATAATTGTGAAATAAAACACAACAAAACAACATTGTAGGAAGAAATTATGACACAGATCTTTTGAACTCCATATACAATTTTAGATTGGAAGACCATGAAACCATAATATAAAAGAGCAGAAGGAGGCCATTCAGGCAATTAAGTCTGCTCCACCAAAACATAATAAAGTCAAAATTATACAACACCAGGTTATAGTTCAACAGGTTTATTTGAAAGTACAAGTTTTCACAGCACTTCTCCTTCATCAGGTAGCTAGTGGGGCAGGATCATAGGACATAGAATTTATAGTAAAAGATCAAAGTTTCATACAACTGATGCGATGTATTGAACAAATCTAAATTGTTGTTAAGTCTTTAATCACGTAGAATGGGTTGCAGGTTTCAAATCATTAATATGTAAATCCTAGAACTTCTTTCAAGTCACATTCCTGCAATAACTTATAGTTCTTAAAAAAAAAGGTGACTCCTCAGCTCAGACAATACACTAAAGGTGTAGGGTTAGAGTCTGTCTTGAGTCGGACTGGTTCTAATTCTAAAGTAGGAATTTATAAAATGTCACATGGACTGACTGCCAACAGATTGTGTTTTTTGAACAAAATAGAATGTGTCTACAAATACAAATCTGCAAAGACAAATTCACCCAATAGACTTAAATGTGTATGTGCATGTGTGTGAGTGAGAGAGAGAGAGCGAGGGAGCAAGTGTGCGTGTGTGCACGATGGAGCAAGTGTGCGTGTGTGTGTGTGCATGTGCGCACAAGTGTGATGGAATATAAACCATGAGAGGATGTGCAAGTAAGTGTGTGTGTATGTGTGTATCTGAGACAGAGCATGTGTATGACAAAAGATCTGCGTGAGTGTGTGTGTGTGATCGTGTGTAAGATTCTGTGTGTATTGTGTAGTGGGGTCACCTGTAGTGTGACATGAACCCAAGATTCTGGTTGACGTCATCTTCATGGGTACCGAACTTGGCTATCAGCATTTGCTTGGTGACTCTGTGTTGTTGCATATCCCAAAGACAATGTTGGAGGATGGTCACCTGAAGATCCGAGGCTGAATGTCCTTGACCATGGAAGTGTTCTCAGACTGGGAGGGAACATCCTTGTCTGGCGATTGTTGCGTGGTTCTGGAGTAGAGTGGTGCTGGAAAAGCACAGCAGTTCAGGCAGCATCCGAGGAGCAGGAAAATCGATGTTTCAGGCAAAAGCCCTTCATCAGGAATACAGGCAGAGAGCCTGAAGGGTGGAGAGATAAATGAGAAGAGGGTGGGAGGTGGGGAGAAAGTAGCATAAAGTACAATAGGTGAATGGGGGTGGGGATAAATGTGATAGCTCAGGGCGGAGGGTGGGGGAAGGTAGCAAAGAGTACAATGGGTGGATGAGGGTGGGATGGAAGGTGATAGGTCAGAGAGGAGGGTGAAGTGGATAGGTGGGAAGGAAGATTGGCAGATAG
>NC_057724.1:45885336-45903714 GCF_004010195.1 Chiloscyllium plagiosum
CCCCCACCCTCCTCTCATTTATCTCTCCACCCTTCAGGCACTCTGCCTGTATTCCTGATTAAGGGCTTTTGCCCGAAACATCGATTTTCCTGCTCCTCGGATGCTGCCTGAACTGCTGTGCTTTTCTGGCACCACTCTACTCCAGAATCTGGTTTCCAGCATCTGCAGTCATTGTTTTTACCTACCCGATCGTTGTGTGGTGTCCATTCTTTCATTGTCATAGCGTTTGATTTGTTATATGACATTTTGCTGTTTTACGATAAATTTTGTGTCCTACATTCTTGCCCCACTGATGAAAGAACAGTGCTCTAGTTTTAAATGAACCAGTTGGACTATAACCTGGTGTTGTATGATTTTTAACTTTGTCCACCCCAATCCAACATTGGCACCTCCACATCAAAAAATAATAAAGCAGATGCAGGGCCCTCTTGTGGCTCAGTGGTATTGACCCTATTCCTGGACTGGAGGCCTGGGTTCAAGTCTCACCCGCTACAGAAGTGTGTAATAACAACTCTGAAAGATTAGTTAGGAAAAATAGGATAAAACAAAGCCAGCCCTTTCCCTCAATTCCCAACACTTGTGGGTTTATAAAAAAAGCATTCCCAGTCTTGGGCCTGCAGAACTATCTGTCCCAGGCTGGGACTAACCTATGTATGTCAAGAGTAGTGACTCTGTTTTGATGTTCAACAATAAATGATATTCCCGTTGATCTGAGCTTCCTGAGTTATACAATCTTGAATATACTTAACAACCCAACTTTGACTGAGCTCTTCAGTAAAGAATTACCATAAGACCAACATAAGGCATAGGAGCAGAAATTACGCCATTCGGCTCATCGAGTCTGCTCTGCCATTCAATCATGGATATAGGTTTTTCAACCCCATTTTCCCACCTTCTTCCAGTGACCTTTGAATCCCTTCGGAATCAAGAACTCATCTATCTCTGTTTTAAATATACTCAATGACCTGGCCTCCATGACCTGTGGCAATGAATTCCACAGATTCACCACTCTCTGGCTAAAGAAGTTTCTCCTTGTTTCCATTCTAAAAGGTCTTCCCTTTACTCTAAGGCTGTGCCCTCAGGTCCTCATCTCTCCTGCCAATGGAAACATCTTCCCAATCTCCACTCTGTCCAGGCCATTCAGTATTTAGTAAATTTCAATCAATTCCCTCCTCATCCCTCTGAATTCCATTGAGTATAGCCCAGTGTCCTCAAACGTTCCTCATATGTTAAGCCTTTCATTCCTCGAATCATTCTTGTGAACCTCCTCTGGACCCACTCTTAGGTTAATACCACTATCCTCTGAGAGAAGAGGTTCCTCCTCATCAGTTT
Source organism: Chiloscyllium plagiosum (assembly GCF_004010195.1). Classification (NCBI taxonomy): domain Eukaryota; kingdom Metazoa; phylum Chordata; class Chondrichthyes; order Orectolobiformes; family Hemiscylliidae; genus Chiloscyllium; species Chiloscyllium plagiosum. The sequence goes on from NC_057724.1 coordinate 45,886,669, forward strand.
TAAAAGTGTGACCCTTCATTCAAGATAATGCCCTTTGGTCCTAGACTCTCCCACAATGGGAAATGACTTGGTAATTTCAATAACGTCACATCTCATTTACTTCTTACCCCATTTTGTTTTGCTTTGTTGCTAACTTTTTTGTTTCCTTACTACCTTGCCATTCAGACCTCTCCTAGTCACTGTAGAGAAAAGGGAATGATACCTTTACTTTTAAGTGTTACTATTGAGCATGTGTGAAAGGAGCTATGACACTGTGATGTCAGATTACATGCAGATGGAGCCTGACTCTGTCGGGCTCTAGGTAAGATCTCCTCTCCTCTGGGAATAGTTATATTTAATAAAACCTGTAGTTGTTGACTCAGAAGAGCATAGGTTTCATTAAAACACACCCTTTGTTTTAGACGTTGAAAGGTTTAGTTGTTCATTCTCTTCTACCCTCCACCCTATCACATACCTTCCCTTATGTTCCTTTTCTTACCCTCCCCTTTCCTCTTGCTCAAAATCTAGTGCATTTCTACATTTTCTCTGTTCTGAGGAAAGGTTATGGAACTGAAATGTTGCCAACTCTCTCTCCACATATGCTGTCAGACCTGCTGAGTGCTTTCAAAATTTTCTGTATTTGTTACAGATTTCCAGTATATATTCCAGATAGTATTTTGTTAGCATATCAAATCCAGGCACCTGTCAGCACGTATCCACTTCACAAAGAGAGCATTCAAACACCTGTTTAGCTCTCGTACAATTAGTCTCTTAGAATGAGTGTCAGGCCAACATGCCAATCCTTTACTCATCAACATCTGTACTCTGAACTTCCAACTTTGCCAGTCACCAGATCAAGTGATAGTCATGAAAGATATTTCATTCAATAGCACAGTGCAGCTCCAATTCTGATCATCATGAGTTGAATTTGTTTACATTGGGTGGTATCCACGTCACACCCAAGAATGTAACATCATCTTGTCTCCTTCCGGGGGAAAGATTGGCCTATAACCAGTGCCATATGGAAACATCACCAGGGAGTATCACTGCAACAGATAAACCTGAGTCTGCAGGAAGAAGAAACTCTCCAAATCCTTGGCAAACATCAAGGAGTTCAATAGGAAAGCATGAGGTCAGAAAACTTTAGCAATTGAAGATATTAAACAAATCACCAGAACTCCTGTTAGCTCTATATGATTTGTAAATGTATTTTGAAAGACTTGAACTCACCAACTGGTCCTTTAAGGAGCAGTGATACTTTCCTCTGAGTGGATTGAGTTAAAATTGACTCTGTAATCTCAGTGTGCTTGACACTGACATTCTAAGCTTGCCTGTTGTTATGTCGGGAGGATTGTGGAAATAGATGCTATGCAGAGTTTGACTGTGGCAGTTTTCTCTCTTGCAAGTTTGTGGTGGTCAGCTCTATATTTAGTATTGCTTGATCTGGCTCAAGAACAGCACTCTAGTATAGTAGTCCCTGCCACATTTGTTGCAGAGGAAGACAATGGGCAGAGAGAATACCCTCCCAAATAGTTAGACACCAGAGGTCACTATCATCAGCAACTGTATCCTGGTTGTCACTGTCAGTGTGTGCCATCTTCATATCTTTCTTGATGTGGAGATGCAGGTGAGAAAGGAGCAGCGCTCTGAAAGCTTGGTGATTTTAAAATAAATCTGTTGAACTATAATCTGGTGTTGTGTGACTTTTAACCGTATCTTTCTTGCAAATGGACATATGGATAGCTAGGAAGTCATGGCTTTTTGGCCAGTTCACCATGTGGAAGGTCTTTGTGAATATGGCTGTCATTGGCTTAGCAATGGCGCTGATGGCACTCGTACACTTCAGAACCTCTGATGCGGTGACCTTATACTGCTAAGGGAATATGAGAATATGCCTGACCCAGAGTTGATGGAAAATGTTCAGCCTTTTCCTCTCCATAGCACGTATTGTCCCACTCCATACGGAGCAGTAAACTGAAGCTGCAGGCTTGTTCTACTCACAGTTTGGTGTACTCAGTTAGATTGTTGTTGTTCCACTCTCCTTCAGCGTGCAGCTGCAAAATGGCTGTTGTTTTTTGTAATGGGTGTGATGATCTTAGCTTCAAATTGCAGATTGTTGGAGATTGGGGACTCATATGTGAAACTATCAACTATGTCAAACATCAAATTGTCAGTGCTGATAGGTGGCAGTATGGCAGCATCCTTAACCACAACATTTGTCTTGGTGATGCTGTTGGTTAAATCCAACTCTTTACAGATGTGACAGTCTGTTCATTTGCTGCTGAATACCTTTCTCAATATGAAATCTTGCTGTGGCATTATTAACACAGAATAACTCTGTGGTGAGGACTTGATGCACCTTTGTCTTAAAGCACAGGCAAACAGGACTGAAGAGTTTTCTTTTGTCAGTTCTGGCATATAAGCAGAGTCAAAAAAACTGCAGATGCTGGAATTCAAGGTAGACAAGCAGGAAGCTGGAAGAGCACAGCAAGCCAGGCACCATCTGGAAGTGAAGGTCAATGTTTTGGGTGTAACCCACCTTCAGGAATCCTCTCATTGACCAACCAGGATGCATCTTCCACCAGTGTTCACCTATCCCTATCTCACCATCCTGCCCCTCTTCCCACTCAAAACTCTCCCCACATCCCACTTTATCTGGAGCTCCCCTTACACCCAACCCCAGTCTTGAAGAAGGATTACACCCGAAACATTGACTTCTCCACCCCCTGATGCTGCCTGGCTTGCTGTGTTCTTCCAGACTCTCCCCACATCCCACTTTATCTGGAGCTCCCCTTACACCAACCCCAGTCTTGAAGAAGGATTACACCCGAAACATTGACTTCTCCACCCCCTGATGCTGCCTGGCTTGCTGTGTTCTTCCAGCCTCCTGCTGGCCTATAAGTAGACAGGTTCCGTGGCTGACCAGAAGGCATATGGCAGCAGCAAAGCAAAAATTATTTCAAACTGTCAGTGACAGCACACTCCACAGCCAATCTCAAAAGGGTCTGTTGATGCTTTGTAATAGCTGGTCTTATCCATCATGTTGTCATGGAAAGAGGTGATAAGACTGAGCAGCCACGTCACGACTCACTGCGGTAGTGTGCCAGAAACCAAAGCCTGCTATCCCTGGAGTCATCACAGAAGTTAAATATTTGAAACAGTACACAAAGATTCCAAAATTTACCTGCCCTCTGGACTGATGTTGACAGAAAGCACAGACCAGAGTTCTGTACTTAACAAAAACTACTATTCATTACACACACACACACACACACGATTGGATATCAGTCTAATGGTCATTGCTCAGAAGATATGTTGAAATGATTCTTCTGCTGGTCGGAATGCTGCTTCTCACTTAACCTTCTCCCAAGGCTTTCACTGGTTTACAAGAGGAACAGGGTAGTTTATTCACTTATGAAAGGTCTCTGACTTATTAATTGTACATCACAGATTAAAGCAACTGCTGAACAAAAGATAAACTAGTTTTCTTCAAGCTTAAAGTGTCTTTTTCTGCAAGGAATGGGGAGAGTTCCTGAGCTTTTGTGTTCCAAAGGCTTCTCACTATCTTGTTCACAGTCAAGCTATTCAGTACCTGAGAACCAATCATTTAATTGTTGGCAGGCTGAAAACCTTTGTCATTCAGAATTGATAAACCAGCAGTCCAAATGGATGGCTTTTACTCACATGTCTTGGTGAGCCTGATGAAGGAAACATTCGGCAACTTATATTTTATTCATAAATAAAAGCAAATTACTGCGGTTACTGGAATCTGAGACCAAAAGAGAAAATGCTGGAAGATCTCAGCAGGTCTGGCAGCATCTGTAAGGAGAGAAAAGAGCTGACAAAGGGTCAGTTAGACTCGAAACATCAGCTCTTTTCTCTCCTTACAGATGCTGTCAGACCTGCTGAGATTTTCCAGCATTTTCTCTTTTGGATATATTTTTTCATACCATTTCTCTTGTCACTGTCAGACAGAGAAGATCATGTCACTTGTGCATCTCTATTATTGATGTCACACTGGGATTCAGCATAGTTGTCCTCTGCTTGGGCATAGCAGCTAACAAGGGGGCAACATAAACAAATGCTGTTCACACAATGCTGAGGAAGGAGACACTGTGATAGTTGTAGCAATCACTTTGGTCTACTTTGTTTTACTCCAAGGTGTTTACTACATCAATGAGCCCTCCCTCCAACAGATTGAGAGACGTTTGTAAATATTGTGTGGGATTGCCATGGCCTTTAATCTCTGGATTCTGACCTGTTGATTTTTCCTTACTTTTCTGGCATAACCTTAACAAAGGGACACAGAAATCTTGAACACAGTATAGTTCTCTAGGGTTCTGCAGGAGTAAGCCTTCACCTAATGAAGGAGTGACAAAAGCTAGTGTGCTTCCAATTAAACCTGTTGGACTATAACCTGGTGTTATGTGATTTTTAACTTCTCAGAAATTCACCTTCAAATTTCCATCCAACTACTAACTATATGGAGTTAAAAATCACACAACACCAGGCTATAGTCCAATAGTTTATTTGGAAGCACTAGCTTTCAGAACGCTGCTCCTTCATCAGGTGGTTATGGATTCTACAATGACTGCAGGCAGCTTCAATCAATATTGGAAGGGGATGAGCTCACTCACAAAGCTGCTCCTTATTCAGCAGTAAATCGGCAAACTCAATTAAGATAACACAAGCAAACAATCATCAGCTTTCGAGGAATGTTCAAATGTTAAATGTCACTTTAATTTTGTGAACTGTGAAGGCCACAGATAACCCATAGGGGAATTATACATAACAAAGCAACTATGTCAATGCAAGCACTTGACACATGATTAATGTGTTCTACTTTGCTGAGGCCTGCTTTGAACAATGAAGTATACATACATTCCTTTACCATTTGTATGCAATGGTTTTAAATGAGTGCATTTCTTGTGTAAAAGTGTTAACCAGATGTTTAATTTTCAGCCATAAGGATTAAAACTATAATTTGAAAATGTGCATTCTTTGACATCAATCAGAGAACAAATGATAACATCCATTGACTTGTAAAGGATCTGTGACTTGTTTGGAAAAGTTCAAAGGCTGCTGGTGTTCCAAATCAGATAATAGTGCAATTAGCTCACACCCACACCTCCAAATTAAGGCAGAAGAAAGTACTGTACTTTCAGAAATCACTTTCCGGTGATCAGTTTTACATTTGCCAGTTCTGACCAAGATAAAGTTTATCCAAGTAATACAGGGTATATTTTCCAGTTGGTAAATCTTCACATACTACATTTTAGTATGTGCTATTAATGTAACTTAGTTGAAAATAAAATTGGGTGAGGCATTACTTTGTTATTGTCTGTTTTGCGTTACCTCCAAATGACAATTCCACTCTAGTTGTGCGAGATTGTGATCTCTGAGTTTCATTGGTATAAGGGTGAAAGAAATTCTGCCAAACTATATTAAATACAAGTTAATTCATATGCATGTGAGCCTGGAGTACATTTGGAAAAGGAAATGAGCATGAAGGGAAGCATTTTCATCTTCTTTTTGTGTAACAGCAAAAACCGCTTCACTCCACCACCTCTTTCAACTCTGTAAGCACGCAAAGCAGTCAAATCTTCAGAAGTAAACCGGAAGTGGTCAATTCAGAAACAGTAATGGTTATCCAGATCTTTGAACCTATAAGCTGCACTCGAGGGTGCAGACTTTTTTCAGCAAATTGTTTATATGGCCTATAGATCTTATCAACGCTTATTGATGAGATAAGAATGCTACTTCTTAGACTGGCACGCAAGAGGATCTGTTGAAAAACATGCATACCTAAAGAAGCAACATATTAATGGAACCAACATGTTAGCTACATTCTTTAAAGGTGATTAACAGAATATAGCCCAGAAATGCTCCAGAATGAACGTTCAATCACATTTGCATTCAATCATCTTTATATGCCCTATGTCTTTATGACAAAGGTTCTCAGATTCAGAATGATATGGATTGCTGCGGACTGGATGACACTTATATCAGGATGGTTTATTTATAATTATGCATGACCAGACTCCCCAAGTCATGTAGCACTAAGTCATGTAGCACTATATCCCAGATGCATCCTATTTTGGTACTCGTGTTTAGTTAGCTTCTATAACAATTTTCTTTACTAGTTCTTAAACCTATGAAATTCTTTATTTTACTAGTTGTCCTGCTTTCTTCAAGATTTTAATTGCCAAGTTTGATGTCACCACTTCCTAATCTTTCTCCATGTCTCCTGCTATTCATCAACTTTGTTGCTTTTCCCACATACAGATTTCATCATTCATTTTGGTTTATCAATAAATAAAACAACTGTATATACACAAAAGTGGCACAGGTACAACTCCATTGATGGTCAATTATCTACTGTTGCTCCCAGTCTTAATGGTACTGATTTATCAGCAAAGAAACTGGGCTAATCATAAGATATCAAATAATGTATTAAATCAATGCAGCCTATCTAATTTAAGTTACAATTTATTTAGTTGCAGTCAGAACTTGAGTTGGTCAAAACTGGATAATGACGCAAAGTTCTTTTAAAAAATAACTGTGGAATTCATTTCAGCTTAATCCTGTTGAACATTAAAACAAATACAACAATTAATTGACTGTTTTCCCTGGAGTGTAGGATGCGGAGGAGTGATCTTATGGAGATTTATAAAATCATGAGGGGCATGGATAGGGTAAATAGACAACATTGTTTCCCTGGAGTGGGGGAGTCCAGAACTAAAGGGTTTAGGGTGAGAGGGGAAAATTTAAAAGGGACTTAAGGAGCAACTTTTTCACACAGAGGGTGGTGCATGAATGGAATGAGCTGCCAGAGAAGGTAGTGGAGGCTGGTACAAATACAACATTTAAAAAGCATCTGGATAGATATATGAATAGGAAGGGTTTAGTGGGATATGGGCCAAGTGCTGGCAAATGGGATAGATTAATTTGGGATATCTGTTTGGCATGAACGAATTGGACCAAAGGCTCTGTTTCTGTGCTGTACATCTCTATGACTCTATGACTTCTGAAAATGCTCTGGAAACAGACTTCCATGGTCTAATGGCAAAATAATACTCTTTGTGCATCTGCTATTACACAGAAATCTGAATTCAATTTGCTTGGCTATAAACAGGAATGCTGGAAAAAAAGCTCAAAACTGACATTTTCTAGGAAAAGGTTTATTATAACCATTCTTTGATTTGAATTAAGTCATTTTTATTAAATGATGTGTAGTTTGAAGTCTTAGGTCAGATTTTCTATCATCTGGATCCAATATGTGATGATATTTTTCATATTATGTAAATTTAGCATGAACATTTTCTGGCTTTTGTTTGTGTGATATTGATGTATGAATATTTAACAGGAGTATTAACACTTTATAGATGTTTCTGTTAATGTAACAAAAAAAGTCACGTTATGTATTTATGTATGTTATGTATTTATATTAATACCTTTTGATATCAGAGATCATGGAGAAGAACAAAGAACAATACAGCAATGGAACAGGCCCTTTGGCCCTTCAAGCGTGCACCGACACATTTTACCCTTCCACACTAAAACTGTCTTCACTTACATGGTCTGTAACCCTCTATTCTTTTCCTATTCATGTATTCATCAAGGTGCTTCTTGAATGCTGCTGTTGTGTCTGCTTCCACTGTTGCCTCCTCTGGCAATGCATTCTAGGCACTCACCACCCTTTGTGTGAAAAACTTGCCTTGCAAATCTCTTTTAAACATCCCCCCTCCCATCTTGAACCTGTGTGCCATGGTAATTGACCCCTCCACCTTGGGAAAAAGCTTATACTTCCCACTCTATCCATGCCATTGACAATCTGTAAATTTCTATCAAGTCGCCCCTCAACTTACTGCGTTCCAGTGAAAATAAACCCAGTCTATCCAACCTTTCTTCATAGCTAAAATCCCCCATGCCAGGTAACATCCCGGTAAACCTTCTCTGTACCTTGTCCAAAGCATCCACATCCTTCTGGTAATGTGGTGACCAGAACTGTAGGCAATGTTCCAAGTGTGGCCTAACTAAAGTTCAATAAAGCTACAGCATAACCTGTCTATCCTTATACTCAATGCTCCTTCCAATGAAGTCAAGCATGCCATAGGCCTTTTTTTACTCCCTTATCTACCTGCGCTGCCACGTTTAGAAATCTGTGGACCAGCACACCCACATCTCTCTGCATATCGATATTCCTAAGGGTCAACCATTCACTGTATAATTTCCACCCATACTTGTCCTTCCAAATGCATCATTTCATATTTGTTTGGATTAAACCCCATCTGCCATTTTTATGCCTATGCAGAAATTCCTGCTGTATGCTGACAACCATCCTCACTATCCAAAACTCCACCAATCTTTGTATTGTCCACAAACTTACTTTTAGACCAGTTATATTTTCCTCCAAATCATTTATGTAGATCATGAACAGCAGAGGTCCCAGCACTGCTCCTTGTGGAACACCACTAGTCTCATAACACAGGACAAAAGCAAGACTGAAAACAAAAGGTGTAATGATCACATATTGTGCAACATCCACAGCATGATCCATGAATGGTAGGTTTAATATCACTCATGTATCTCCCCTTTTCAATTTGCAATGATTTCAGTTAAAGTTGAGCTGAAATCAAACTTCTGCTTCAACAAGTTAAAGGTTATTTTATTGAAAATTATTAGTGAAGGTTCCTTTGGGAATAAATAGATGAAGTTATAAAAAAAAATTGCAGTTACCAAGTTTGAAACAACTGCAGTTAAGACAAAAGAATACGTATAAGAAAAGAGTTCCAATAAGTCTTCATGGTCTAATATTGAGAGCGATGCTTAAGTCTCTGAAATGAAGAGGGTCATGCCTGAAGTCAGATCCAGCAGCTGTGGTGATCTCTGTAGTGGAATGGATAGTGTTTCCTTGTACAGGTTGATTCTCCAGATAAGGTTGGGAGTGAGAGAATGTTCTTTATCCTTCACTAATTCAGTGGTTTTAACATTTTAGGTATGACTTTCCTTCAACGGAGCAGTATTTGATTCTTTATAAAGAACCATTTCACTTTTCGTTTTGACTTCCCTCGCTGTTTTTTTTTCCATCCATAATGTTAACATTTTAGGCATGACTTTCCTTCAACGGAGCAGTATTTGATTCTTTATAAAGAACCATTTCACTTTTCGTTTTGACTTCCCTCGCTGTTTTTTTTCCATCCATAATTTTCCATCCATAATTTTCCATCCATAATGTTTACTTCATCTGTTTTGTCTGTTCTACTTATAAATGAATGCGTAAGTGAAGGAATATTGCAATATGGGGTATCACCTTCTCAAGAGTCAGATTGGTGATACAATACTGAGGGCATTCCATTGTAACATGCAGTCATTGGAAAAGCATTAAGCTGTCATGTGGACATAAAAAAACATTCAAAGGTACTAAGAGAACCAGAGTTCTCTTTACTATGTGTCCCCTCAAAATCAGCAAGAAAAACAAAATTGGTTATTCATCTTTTCACTATTTGCAGGACCCTTCGCTGCACAGATTAGCTTTTGCATCTTCTCACCTTACATAGTAGAAATTAACAATACATTTTGTGGATCAGTATTAGAGGATGAGTTTGTTAAAATCAGTCTTGGTTTTCTTGTTTATTGATGAAGGCTGGTGTGAGTTTATTTTATCTTACATAGTGGTCACAGTAAGGCATTAACTTTCCCAGTGGTTAAATTAGTGATTAAGTACAGTCATGGAATACTGTGACTTGATTTCCAGTGTGCCTTCCTCATCAGGGTCATGATAATATTTAAGAGATTAATTAAGAAATGAGAAACATAGCTAAGTGAAGGACACACAAGAAACAATATATACAATATTGGTATACATTGGTTCCTTCCAAAGTATTATATAGAACTAGGAGAAAGTGAAGGACTGCAGATGCTGGAGATCAGAGCTGAAAATGTGTTGCTGGAAAAGCGCAGCAGGTCAGGCAGCATCCAAGGAACAGGAAAATCGACATTTCGGGCATAAGCCCTTCTTCAGGAATCAGATTCTCCTGTTCCTTGGATGCTGCCTGACCTGCTGCGCTTTTCCAGCAACACATTTTCAGCTATTATATAGAACTAGCCATTTTAAAATTACAATGCAAGAACTGTTAAAGATTTAAAGAGACAATATATCATTTGTAGGGGGAGATTGGATGAACGCATGAAGGAAATAAATTTGCAGTGCTATGGAATAGAGCAGGGAAATGGAACTGACTGGATTGCTATATGCAGAGCCGGCATAGACTCAATGGGCCAAATGGCTTCATTGTCTGTCATAAATCACTCAATGACTATAAACTATCTATTTGCATTATTAATCACATTTTGTATCATTAGACATATAGTCCATTTACTTTCTGTTGAAGCTCTAGTTGCCCGTTTTTCATCCCCCTTCTAAAAGTACTGATGCTGAGATATACTTCAACCAGCAATGACATCCCTCTGTTACATACTGAGGATTGCAGAGGCTGGAGAAATTAGAGTCAATAAAGTGTGGCGCTGGAAAAAGCACAGTGGGTCAGGTAGCATCTGAGCAGAAAAGAAGTTGATGTTTTGAGTTTAACCTGACCTCATGAAGGGGTTAAACCCGAAATATCGACTCTCCTGCTCCTCAGATGCAGCCTGACCTGCTGTGCTTTTTCCAGTGCCACACTTTATTGTCCCTCGGATACATAGCCAAGTGACTGTTCTTCAACTGTGAACTTTGATATTGATTATTGGGAATACTTTAGATGACAGAAAGTAATATTGCTGAGTCCATTTGTAAGCGGGAATTATTGGCTAAAATTCTGAGGTAGTAAGACTGGCTTGTTTTGTTTGTTTCCAATCTGAATTTTACATATATGCCTATAGATTGTACCTTATTCTGATTCTAGACAGCTTTTTATATTAAAATGTTTCATTATTCAACCAAATATAAATGTAATAGCTGTTATATGCTCATAAAGCTACATTACCATTCATTGTCCTTTTGTATATATATTTTAGAAGAATTTATAGAAGCCCTACAGTGTGGAAGCAGACCCTTTGGCCCAAAATGTCCACACCAACCCTCCAAAGAGCAACCCACCCAGACTGATTGCCCCCACTCTATATATACCTCTGACTAATACACCTAACCTATACATCCCTGAACACTATGGGACAATTTGGCATGGCCAATGTACTTAATCTGCACATCTTTGTATTGCGGGAGGAAACCCATGCAGACACGGATAGAATGTGCAAACTCCATACAGACAGTTGCCTGAGGCTGGAATCAAACTAGGGTCTCTGGTGCTGTGAGGCAGCAGTGCTAACCACTGAGCCATTGAGCTGCCCCAGAAGTATGAAAAAATCATGAAATGCTATGTTTAATTTCTACTTAATATGCTATTAATCTATTTAATTTCTCATTTGCTGTTTTGGAATGGGGTCTCTGCACCCTCTTCAATTCTATCTCATTCTCAATTCTCATTTCCAAAACATAAAAATTATGGAATTCTTCCTTAAAGCCAAACTGTCCTTTCTCCTCCTAGCTCTATTACTAACTGCTAATCTAAGCCAATCCAAGCCAATCCAAATGATGTAGCTAGGGTTTCTTTATTTTAAGGAGAAAGTGAGGACTGCAGATGCTGGAGATCAGAGCTGAAAATGTGTTGCTGGAAAAGCGCAGCAGGTCAGGCAGCATCCAAGGAGCAGGAGAATCGACGTTTCGGGCATGAGCCCTTCTTCAGGAATCATTATTTTAACCCAAAGGCACCTGGTGCCAGTTATTCTCACACAAGCATTAAGTTAGTTTTCAGCAAACATCACACACTGTTATGTAATCAATGAGTAAGTACCACATAATTCCACTTTTGATCCAAAATATGAAAAGGCCTAATAATCCAAATTTCCATTTTCTAATTTGTATTTCAAATAAAATCTATATTGTCCTTACAGTAAGTCCTCATTAATTTTCTTTGCTCAACATTCATGAAAATATACTTTGTGTATCACTGCACAGTAGAAATTATCTTTCCCCCCAACAGCGGCAAAGATCTGGTACATCAAACGTATGTTGTTTATACAAAGATGAAAAGAGCTTAATTACTTCCTGCGTGTGGAATGTGATGCACATGTGCAGTTCAACCAGGGCCGATTATCGGCATGGTAGAATCAGAGGTAGAAGACCAAGTCTGGGAGCAGCCTCAGCAATGGGACTTTTAAATAATTATGTTACTCATGCAAACAATAACAGGAACTTCAGCCATCTCACGCTATCTGGACACTTGGAATTTTGAAATGGGTGTATCTTTCGTGATGTGTGAACTTCGTGGTCCCTAATGAATTTAGAAATCACTACTATTAAGCAGTCAGAACCACATTTGACGTTATAGCTGAGGTAAATTAGAAGCATCTAGTTAAAAATCACACAACACCAGGTTATAGTCCAACAGGTTTAATTGGAAGCACACTAGCTTTAAGCATCTAAAAGCATCTAAAAATAGATACATTGATGCAGATTTCCAAACAATTTAAAAGTTAAAATAAAAAAAATCAAAATTTTTCCAATTGAAGAAAGGAACCTAAAAGAAGGTGATATTCAAGATGGATACCACAAAGACAGTATTGACTGTTAGATGTTAATTAATTTAAAAAAAAACTTGTTACAGATATGTGAAGTAACATGAAAGTGATCTGTTGATCAAGAAAGCTAAAGGAATGTATTTTGAACAGCCTACGTAGACATCCTGCCACCGTCAAGGCATTGTGTTCATCAGGACACCGGGAGAATTCCTTTGGTATTTGGTACATTGATACTGATTTTTTTATAGCTGATTGTGAGGACAAAAAGGATCACATCTGAAAGATGTCACACAAACAGAATTTCACTGAAGTGTCAGCCTGGATGTACTCCTTCCCCAGAATGTGGCTTAAATCCACATTATCAGATTTAGATTGCTATCACTGAGTTGAGTCTCACAACACTGTAGCACCAGGAAGAACTCCAAGCACAAAATAAAACTAATTGCACATGAAGTCAGAAAGTGTAGAAAAGGAAACCTCTGCTGAAAGGTTTGTTTTGGACTGATGTTATGAATTTTTGACTTTTCAGAAATTCTGATTAGTTCATGAATTAGTCTTCTGCAGGTAGTGATGGCAAAGCCTTTGGATCATTTAAGAAGCAATTGCAGAAAGATTTTAAAAAGTAAAAGAAAAACAAATGAAGAATTAAATCCTGAAATTGGATTGCAAAAGTCTTTGGATTGCAAAATAATAAAAGAAAGACTGAGGGAACTAAGTTGTTGCACAATTTCAATGTCCTTTGAAAATTTGGATTAGCAATAATTTTGAGTTCAGCATAATGAGCATGCATGTATAAGGCAGAGTCATAGAGTCATAAAGGTGTACGACATGGAAATAGGCTTTTTGCCCCAACTCATTCATGCTGATCAGTTTTCCTAAACCTTTGGACTGTGAGCTGCAGCTTGTAAATAATAACAAACAAATTGATATTTGTCTTTGACACCTGACCTGGGAAGTTAACTACAATCTGATTTTTGTTCAAAGAACCCTGTAGACACTTCAGCGCCAGAGGAGCATCATGCTCAAAGGCTTGCAAATGTTTGGATGTTAAAAGGAGCCATCACAGGGACGCTGGTGCTCCCAGACCCAGTCCCAGTCCCAGTCCAGAGCAATCTAACAAAGAAGACATTGAAAAAAAACAGGAAGCAATACCAAAGTTTGAATTAGCTTAAACTGCATTTTTAGACAGAAAGGCTGTGAAAGCTGATGGAAGGAGTTTTGTTTGCTCTCTAATTGAGAGTTTTGTTTTAACTATGTTGTGAATACATGAACAGGGAAACTGATTTGATTTGTCTTGCTGTTCCCATGATGTAATAATGGGGCCCCAGTCCCCAAACCCATCTGCACAGGAGTACATTATTCTGCCTTGTAGCTCAGATTTAGGAATTAGCACCAAAGGAGCTGCAGACTTGCTAAATTTGCTGACAGTTGCTACAAAGCTTTTGTGGGGCTTTGAATATAGACTTGCTATGATCTGTTTTTCTCCAAGCAAGAAAGGAAATTAGATGGAATTTGTCACACAGAATACAACAAAGATAAGAGATGAATTAGCAGGGAGACAAGTAAATTGAATGATACAAATAATTTCAACAGACAATGGAGTGTACTATTGGGTAAAGAAAGGCTGTGGAAATAAAGAGAAACTAAGTAAGGTAATTACTATGGATAAATTGAATAATTGGACAAGATGCTTTTCTTTAAACAAGTTGCATTAGTTGATAATATAATTTCTAAGAATGGAATCCATTGACTGGTGAAAGATTTCCCATGTGAACACTGAGATATCACACCTCTTAGTGTGCCAAGGAAGCTTCAAGGAGAGAGGCGCCAAAGGTAGCGGTGCAGGGTAATCTAGTTACCTCCTCCCACTGTAAGACAAATCCTTTCAATTAGTTTCCAGACTGTGGACATGAGTCAAAAGACATATTTTGTGTTTTACTTATTTGTGTTTGTGCTAGCACGGACTAGTGTGTTGCGAGGTTCATAGGACAACAGCTATTAAACACCCTGTGCTGCAGGTTAAAGGAAAATCATCCTTTTGCACTGCAAGTCACCATCATAAAAGAATTTCAGCTAACCCACAAAATCAAGAAGTTCAAAATTGATCTATATGGACTTTAATAAGACTTTTGACAAGGTTCTTCTTGGTAGACTGGTTAGCAAGGAATACAGAAAGAACTAGCCATCTGGATACAGAACTGGCTCAAAGGTAGAAGACAGAGGGTGGCAGTGGATGGTTGTTTTTCAGACTGGAGGCCTGTGACCAGTTGCGTGCCACAAGGATCGATGCTGGCTCCACTACTTTTCGTCATTTATGTAAATGATTTCCATGTGAACATAGGAGGTATAGTTAGTAAGTTTGCAGATGACACCAAAATTGGAGGTGTAATGGATAGCAAAGAAGGTTACCTTAGACTACAACGGGAGTGCAGGTTCACAGCTTTTTGAAAGTGGAGTCACAGCTAGATAGGATAGTGAAGAAGGTGATTGGTATGTTTTCCTTTATTGGTCAGAGCACTGAGAATAGGAGTTGGGAGGTTGTGTTGTGGCTGTGCAGGACATTGGGTAGGGCACTTTTGGAATATTGTGTGCGATTTTGGTATGCCTCCTATTGGAAGGATATTATGAAACTTGAAAAGGGCAGACAAAATGTACGAGGATGTTGCCAGGGTTGGAGGATTTGAGCTATAGGTAGAGGCTGAATAGAATAGGACTGTTTTTCCTGGAGCATCAGAGACTGAGAAGTTTATAGAAGTTTATAAAATCATGGGGGGCATGGATAGGGTAAATAGACAAAGTCTTTTATCTGGGATGGGGGGAGTCCAAACTAGAGGGCCATACGTTTAGGGTGAGGGGGAAAATTTAACAGGGACCTAAGGGGCAATGTTTTCACGCAGTGGGTGATGTGTTTATGAAATGAGCTGCCAGTGGAAGTGGTGGAGGATGGTACAATGACAACATTTAAAAGGCATCTGGATGGGCATATAAATAGAAAGAGTTTAAAGTTATATGGCCACGTGCAGGCAAATGGGACTAAATTAGGTTAGGATACGTGGTCGGCATGGATACGTTGGACCAAAGGGTCTATTTCTGTGCTCTACATCCCAATGACTCTATAATCTGTAACTGCCCAACTATTGGTATAATCCTGTATACCAGCCACAACATGCCACTATCTAGATTAGATTCCCTACAGTGTGGAAACAGGCCCTTCGGCCCAACCAGTCCACACCGACCCCTCCGAAGAGTAACCCACCCAGACCCATTTCCCTCTGACTAATTGACCTAACACTATGGGGCAATTTAGCATGGCCAATTCACCTGACCTGCACATCTTTGGATGTGGGAGGAAACCAGAGCACCCGGAGGAAACCCATGCAGACACAGGGAGAATGTGCAAACTCCACACAGATAGTCACCCGAGGCTAGAATCGAACCTGGAACCCTGCTGCTGTGAGGCAGCAGTGCTAACCACTGAGCCACTGTGTCGCCCTATATACTTTTCACAAACAACCCAGAGACCAATCCGTGCATCTTTTAACTTTTTTCTTATTTTAAAATCACTTCTTATTCCTAATCTATGTATAAGTGTGTTGTCTTATTGTTTGTTCTCATTTTTAGTAATGAGTAAACTCATTTTTTCTTTAATTTAAGAAATCCAGGATAAATTTTTAAACATAAAAAAAAAAATTTGTTCTGGGAAAAAGGGAAAAAGAAATAGACCCTTTGGTCCAACGTATCCAAAAGGCTAGGGATCTTTTCTGGTTAACCTTGTGATCAACCAATGGGTGGGTAATAGTGAATGGGAGTCAGTTCATCCCTCCTCATCTGGGATAGTTTGGGGTATCTGTCTGGAACCGACAAATCTTGCCTGGGCAGTGGTCATAACACCTTGTTAGAAACGCTTCCATTCATATATAGCTTCATATTTTTAATGGAAGAATATAATTAGAATTATAAAAAGGTGAAGATATATGATGTCATTCTTTTCAAATAGATAAAATATAATTATTAAGTGATTTTTCTCAAAGAATGGTTGCATTAACAAGACTGTCTAAAAGGGTGTAGGTTTGCTCGCTGAACTGTAGGTTTGATATCCAGACGTTTCATTACCTGGCTAAGTAACATCATCAGCGGCGACCTCCAAGTGAAGCGAAGCTGTTGTCTCCTGCTTTCTATTCATATCTTTCTCCTGGATGGCGTTCTTAAAGTTTGTGGTGATATCATTTCCTGTTTGTTTTCTGAGGGGTTGATGGATGGCATCTAGATCTATGTGTTTGTTTATGGCGTTGTGGTTGGAGTGTCAGGCCTCTAGGAATTCTCTGGCATGTCTTTGCTTAGCCTGTCCCAGGATAGATGTGTTGTCCCAGTCGAAATGGTGGCTTTTTTCATCCGTGTGTAGGCCTACGAGGGAGAGAGAGTCGTGTCGTTTTGTTGCTAGCTGGTGATCGTGTATCCTGGTGGCTAACTTTCTTCCTGTTTGTCCTA
>NC_057724.1:45903894-45972376 GCF_004010195.1 Chiloscyllium plagiosum
TGTGTGTTTGTTTATGGCGTTGTGGTTGGAGTGCCAGGCCTCTAGGAATTCTCTGGCATGTCTTTGCTTAGCCTGTCCCAGGATAGATGTGTTGTCCCAGTCGAAATGGTGGCTTTTTTCATCCGTGTGTGGGGCTACGAGGGAGAGAGGGTCGTGTCTTTTTGTGGCTAGCTGGTGTTCATGTATCCTGGTGGCTAACTTTCTTCCTGTTTGTCCTATGTAGTGTTTGTGGCAGTCCTTGCATGGAATTTTGTAGATGACGTTGGTTTTGTCCATGGGATCTACTGGGTCTTTTAAGTTTGTTAGGTTTTGTTTGAGAGTGTTGGTGGTTTTGTGTGCTACTAGGATTCCGAGGGGTCTTAATAGTCTGGCTGTCATTTCTGAAACTTCTTTGATGCATGGTAAGGTGGTGAGGGTTTCTGTGTTTGGTCTGCTTGTCGTGGTTTGTTCTTGAGGAATCTGCGCACTGTATTTTTCGAGTATCCGTTCTTCCTGAATACGTTGTATAGGTGGTTCTCCTCTGTTTTGTATAGTTCATCTGTGCTGCAGTGTGTGGTGGCTTGTTGGAATAGTGTTCTGATACAGCTTCGTTTGTGTGTGTTGGGATGGTTGCTGGTGTAGTTAAGTATTTGGTCAGTGTTTGTCGGTTTTCTGTATACGCAGGTTTGTAGTTCTCTGTTGTCCTTTCTTTCGACTGTGACATCCATGAATGCGAGTTTGTTGTCGGTTTTTTCCTCCTTAGTGAACTTTATGCCTGTGAGGGTGTTGTTGATGATGTTAAATGTCTCTTCTATCTTGTTTCGTTTTGTGATGACAAATGTGTCATCTAAGTAGCGGACCTAGATTTTTGGTTTGATGGTTGGTAGGGCTGTTTGTTCTAGTCTTTGCATTACTGCTTCTGCTATGAATCCTGATAGCGGAGATCCCATGGGTGTGCCGTTGGTTTGTTTGTAGACTATGTTGTTGAAAGTGAAGTGGGTGGTGAGGCACAGGTTCACTAGCTTCATGATGTTTTCGTTGATAATGTGATTGATGGTGGTTGGTTGTGTGTGATGGTCTCTTCTAAAAGTATGGTAAGTGTTTCCTTTGCCAGGTCGATGTTGATGGAGGTGAACAGTGCTATTACGTCGAATGAGATCATTGCTTCGTCTTCCTCTATTTTGGTGTTTTTGATGATTTTTAGTGAACTATGGATGACAGATGAATTTAAGAGACTGGCTAAGAGGAGAAAGGAAGTGTATGTAAGGTCTAAGCAACTGAAGACAGACAAAGCTTTAGAAGAAAATCAGGAATGTAAGCCAATCTGAAATGAGGAATTAAGAGAGCTACAAGG
Source organism: Chiloscyllium plagiosum (assembly GCF_004010195.1). NCBI lineage: Eukaryota > Metazoa > Chordata > Chondrichthyes > Orectolobiformes > Hemiscylliidae > Chiloscyllium > Chiloscyllium plagiosum. The sequence goes on from NC_057724.1 coordinate 45,905,228, forward strand.
TGTCATGAGATATCTTTAGCAAACAGGGGTAAGAAAAGTTCCAAAGACTTTTTTTTCATATATAAGGAGCAAGAGGATAACTGGAGAAAGGGCTGGCTCACACAAGGCAAAGGAGGAAAATTATGCATGGAGTCAGAGAAAGTGGGTGAGATTCTTAAGGAGTACTTTGCATTGGTATTCAACGAGGAGAGGGACATGACGGATGTTGAGGTTAGGGATAGATATTTGATTACTCTCGGTCAAGTCAATATAAGGAGGGAGAAAGTGTTGGGTATTCTAAAAGGCATTAAGATGGACAAGTCCCAGGTCTGAATGGGATCTATCTCAGGTTAGTGGGGGAGGCGAGAGAAGAAATAGCTTGGCCCTTAACACATATCTTTGCAGCATCTTTGAGCAAGGGTGAGGTCCTGAAGGACTAGAGAATTGCTAATGTTGTCCCCTTGTTTAAGACAGGTAGCAGGGATAATCCAAGTAATTACAGACTGGTGAGCCTGACGTCAGTGATAGGGAAGCTTACTGAGAAGATGCTGAGGGATAGGATCTATTCCCATTTGGAAGAAAATGGGCTTATCAGTGATAGGCAACATGGTTTTGTGCAGGGAAGGTTATGTCTTACCAACTTAATAGAACTCTTTGAGGAAGTGACAAAGTTGATTGATGAGGGAAGGGCTATACATGTCATATACATGGACTTTAGTAAGGTGTTTGATAAAGTTCCCCCTGGTAGGCCGACGGAGAAGGTGAAGTCACATGGGGTCCAGAGTGTACTAGCTAGATGGATAAAGAACTGGCTGGGCAACAGGAGACAGTGAGTAGTAGTGGAAGGGAGTTTCTCAAAATGGAGACCTGTGACCAGTGGTGTGCCATAGGGATCCATGCTGAGATCACTGTTGTTTGTGATGTACATAAATAATTTGGAGAAAGGTATAGGTGGTCTGATTAGCAAGTTTGCAGATGACACTAAGATTGATGGAGTAGCAGATAGTGAGGGGGACTGTCAGACAATACAACAGATTGTAGATTTGGGCAGAGGAATGGCAGATGGAGTTTAATCTGGGCAAATGCAAGGTGATGCATTTTGGAAGATCGAATTCTAGAGCAGACTATACAGTAAATGGAAATGCCCTGAGGAAAATTGATGTATAGAGAGATCTGGGTGTTCACATGCATTGTTCCCTGAAGGTGGCAACGTAGGTCAATAGAATGGTCAAGAAGGCATAAGGCATGCTTTCCTACATCAGAGGGGGTATTGAGTACAGGAGTTGGCAGGTCATGTTACAGTTGTATAAGACTTTGGTTCGGCCACATTTGGATACTGCATACCGTTCTGGTTGCCACATTACCAATAGGATGTGGATGCTTTGGAGAGGAGAAGGTTCACTAGAATGTTGCCTGGTATGGCGGGCACTAGCTGTGAAGATAGGAGATTATTATTTGTTTCTTATTTTAATTAGAAAGATGGAGGTTGGGAGGGGGGATCCTCATTGGGGTCTTCAAAATCATGAGAGGTATGGACAGGGTGGATAGCACAAAGCTTTTTCCCAGATTGGGGGACTCAATAACTAGGGGTCATGAGTTCAAAGTGAGAGGGGAAAAGTTCAGGGGAAATATACGTGGAAATTTCTTTATGCAGTGAATGGCGGATGCCTGGAAAGCATTGCCAGCAGAGGTGGTAGAGGCGGGCATGATAGTGTATCTAGACAGATACATGAATGGGCAGAGAGCAAAGGGATGCAGATCCTTAGAAAATAGGCGACAGGTTTAGATAAAGGATCTGGATCGGCACAGGCTTGGAGGGCTGAATGGCCTGTTCCTGTGCTGTAACGTTCTTTATTCTTAGTTCAAATTAACCTGTAAAATGTAGCAGCTGCATGTGATAGTAGTGGAACATATTTAAGTGTTTAGAATAAAATAAAGTAGAACATTGCAGTGGGATTTTACAAAAATCTGTGCTTTGTGTACTTTTTCTACTTGTCTAGCATCCAGTCCTATAATTATCCTACTACTTTAAAAGTTATACAGTTATTAGAAATAGAGTGAACTATGACCACTGTTGCATCAAGCTCCACTTTTTTTAGATTAGATTACTTACAGTGTAGAAACAGGCCTTTCGGCCCAACAAGTCCACGCCGACCCTGCAAAGAGCAACCCACTCTGACCCATTCCCCTACACTTAACACTATGGGCAACTTAGCATGGCCAATTCACCTAACCTGCACATTTTTGGACTGTGGGAGGAAACTGGAGCACCCGGAGGAAATCTACGCAGAGACGGGGAGAATGTGCAAACTCCACACAGATAGTTGCTTGAGGCAGGAATTGAACCCAGGTCTCTGGTGCTGTGAGGCAGCAATGCCAAACACTATGCCACCGTGCCGCACCCTCTGATAATATTGGTCTTTGGAAAGAGAGCCAAGGAATCTTGCTTGAGGTCCCGATGGGACCCACTAATACAGATTTCGAGGTAGAGGAGAAGTCCCGGGGATGCGCTGGATTGCAGAGATACGGGCTGAATGAGGCAACAGGAACTGCCAGGTGGGTGCTGTTAGTGTCCAGCATGCAGCCAAAGTTATCCCAACTTTTAGTGACAATTTGAACTGTTTCAAGGAAATTCTGTCTGTGTCCTTCAAATTAGTTTCCTATATGAATGCTGGAGAATGCCTTTCACTTCTTACCTTGGATTCCGAACGGATTTAGGGGAATAGGAACCTGTGGTGTAGTTCCAGTGCACAGGAGGATGTGAGTAGGGAGGACATGGACAGGATTTCATGGTCGCAGGAATGTGTTGGCAGACAGCAAGCTGGTTTGAAGTGTGTCTACTTCAACACCAGGAGTTTCCGGAATAATGTAGGTGAGCTTGCAGTATGGATAAGTATCTGGGACTTCAATGTTGTGGCCATTTCAGACGCATGGATAGAGCAGGGTCAGGAATAGATGTTGCAGGTTCCAGGGTTAAGATCAGGGAAGGTAGCAAAAGAGGGGGAGGTGTGGCTTTGTTAGTCAAGGACAGTATAACGGTGGCTGAAAGAACTTTTGACGAGGACCTGTCTACTGAAGTGATATGTGCTGAGGTTAGAAACAGGAGAGGAGAGGTCACACTGCTGCGAGATTTTTTATAGGCTTCCACAAAGTTCCAGGGATGTGGAGGAGAGGATTGGCAAAACAATTCTGGATAGGGGTGAAAGGAACAGGGTGGTCATTATGGGGGACTTTAACTTCCCCAACGTTGACTGGAAATGCTATAACTCTAGTATGTTGGATGGATCAGTTTTTGTCTAATGTGTGCTGGAGGATTTCTTGACACAGTATGTCAAACGGCTGACAAGAGGGGAGGCCACACTGGATCTGATGCTTGGTAATGAACCAGGCCAGGTGTTTGATTTAGTGGTAGGTGTGCACTTTGGAGAAAGTGACCATAATTTGGTTATGTTTAGTTTAGCGATGGAAAGGGATAGGTACATGCCACAGGGAAAGAGTTATAAATGGGGGACAGGCAATTATAATGTGATTAGGCAAGACTTAGGAGGCACAGAATGAGGTAGCAAAATGCAGGGGATGGGAGCAATTGAAATGTGGAGCTGGTTTAAGGAACAGGTACTGCATGTCCTGATTGATAGGTCCCTGCCAGGCAGGGAGGAAATGATAAGGTAAGGGAACCATGGTTTACTTAAGAAATTGTATCTCACGTAAGTGGAAGAAGAAGGCTTATGTGACGTTGAGAAGAAATGGTTCAGATGAGGCAATGGAGAGTTACAGATTAGCTAGGAAGGATTTAAAGAGAGAGTTAAGAAGAAAAAAGAGAGAACATGAGCAGTGTCTAGCAGGTAGGATAAAGGAGAACCCTAAAGCTTTCTATAGGTATGTAAGGAATAAAAGGACGACTAGGGTAGGAATAGGGCCAGTCAAAGATCGAAATGGGAAATTGTTTGTGAACCCTGTGGAGATCAGAGAGGAGCTAAATGAATATTTCTCATCTGTTTTCACTCAGGAAAAGGAGAATATTATAAACGAGAAGACTGAGATGCAGGCTATTTGACTAGAAAGGATTGAGGTTAGTGAGGAAGAGGTATTATCAATTCTAGAAGGTGTGAAAGTAGATAAGTCCCCTGGGCTGGATGGGATTTATCTGAGGATTCTCTGGGAAGCTAGGGAGGAGATGTTGGAGCCTTTGGCCTTGATCATTGAGTCGTCATTATCTACAGGTTTAGTACCAGAGGAGTGAAGGATTGCATATGTTGTGCCACTGTTCAAGAAAGGCAGTAGAGATGACCCAGATAATTATAGACCTTACATCTGTTGTAGGAAACGTTTTGGAAAGGATTATAAGAGACAGGATTTATAATCATCTAGCAAGCAACAATTTGATTGGAAGTAGTCCATATGGTTTCGTCAAGGGCAGGTCGTGTCTCACAAACCTCATTGAGTTTTTTGAGAAGGTGACCAAGCATGTGGATGGGGATAGGGTAGTTGACATGGTGTACATGGACTTCAGTAAAGCCTTGATAAGGCTCCACATGGTTGGCTTTTGGAGAAAATGGAGGGGCATGGGATTGGAGGTGATTTAGCGGTTTGGATTAGAAACTGGCTTTCTGAAAGAAGGCAGCAAGTGGTGGTTAATGGAAAATATTAAGCCTGGAGTCCGGTTACAATCGGTGTGCCATAACTATCTGTTTTGGGACCACTGCTGTTTGTCATTTTTATAAATGATTTAGGTATTCCAAGATGGAGGACAGGAAAAATTTCTGGCTGTAACAGCTGCTACATTTTTGAGGTATTTTAGGTGTTGGAGGTGATTTCCTTGAATTCCAGGAGCAACAATTATTGTTTTATATGTTGTTGCATTGTTTTGGAACTTTTGAGGAAAAAAAAGTCAAAATAACAGCTAATTTAAAGGGGAGAGAAACAGACAAAGGAAGCACATGGTGAGGTCAGTGCAGGAGAGAGAGAGAGAAAGAAACCCATATTGCTAACTGACAGAGCAGTGAACCTGCACACTAACTGCCTTTGCTGTTTGAATTCATGTATCACTGGACATAGGAGTGTATCTGGGAAAATTAACAAACAGTGAAATTCACAACTGATCTTGGAGGAACCTGTTTGGGAGAGGTCACAGCACAGAAACAGATAAGTGAATATTTTAAGCATGGCCTTACAATAAGTCTGCAGTACTGAGTTGAGTGGGTTCCTTCTTGATTATATGTTTTATTGAGCTATGTCTCTTGATTAGACTTAAAATATAAGCCATAAGTATTAAGTTAGTCTGGAGCAGTGTTTTGTAGAGGAACAAGACAGTACTATTTTCTGGGTCTGTAGATTGAAAGAAGCAAAAATGGCCTTTAGTAGAGTGATACGCTCTTCTTATTGGATGTGGGAGTTTAGGGAGAGTTTACAGGTTATTGAGAATTATATGTGCAATAAATGCCATTGGTTGTGAATCCTATCAGATCAAATGGATCAGTTGGAGAGACAGTTAGAGGCAATGAAGAATTTACAAGAGCAAGGGGATGTGATGGATGGCAGTTATAGGAAGGTGGAAAAGTTGAAGATACATTCACATAAATAGCTTAACTCCAGGAAAGGTAAGAGAGGTAGGTGGATCAGTGGTGCTGGAAGAGCACAGCAATTCAGGCAGCATCCGAGGACAGGCAAAATCGACGTTTCGGGCAAAAGCCCTTCATCAGGAATAAAGGCAGAGAGCCTGAAGCGTAGAGAGATAAGCTAGAGGAGGGTGGGGGTGGGGAGAGAGTAGCATAGAGTACAATAGGTAGGCAGTTAGTTCAGGAGTCTTCTTTGGCTATCCCCATTTCATGCTGTTTTGGAAAACGTAGGGGAGATGGATTCTCAGGGGAAAGTAGCATTAACAGCCAAGTTTCTGGTATTGAGACTGGCTCTAATGCAATGAGGGATAAGTTGGGTACCAAGAGGTCAATTGTGTTAGGGGACCCTCTAGTCCGAGGTACAGACAGAAGTTTCTGTGGCCAGCAGCGAAAAATGAGAATAGTGTGTTGTTTCCCTGGTGCCAGGATCAAGGATGTCTCAGCGAGAGTGCAGAATGTTCTCAAGGGGGGAGAGGGCCAGCAGGAGGTAACTGTATACATTGGAACCAATGACATAGGAAGGGAAAAGGTTGAGATTCTGAAGGGAGATTACAGAGAGTTAGGCAGGAATTTAAAAAGGAGGTTCTCGAGAGTAGTAATATCTGGATTACTCCCAGTGCTATGAGCTAGTGAGGGCAGGAATAGGAGGATAGAGCAGATGAATGTATGGCTGAGGAGCTGGTGTATGCAAGAAGGATTCACATTTTTGGATCATTTAAAGATCTTTTGGGGTAGAAGTGACCTGTCCAAGAAAGATGGATTGCACCTGAATTGGAAGAGGACTAATATACTGGCAGTGAGATTTGCAAGAGCTGCTTGGGAGGATTTAAACTAGTAAGGTGGGGGGGTGGGACCCAGGGAGATAGTGAGGAAAGAGATCGATCTGAGACGGGTACAGCTGAGAACAGAAGTGAGTCAAACAGTCAGGGCAGGCAGGGACAAAGCAGAGAACAAGGTAGAGCTGATAAATTAAACTGCATATATTTCAATTCAAGAGGCCGAAGAGGGAAAGCAGATGAACTCAGGGTGTGGTTAGGAGCATGGGACTGGGATATCATAACAATTACAGAAACATGGCTCAGGGATGCGCAGGACTGGTAGCTTAATGTTCTAGGATACAAATGCTACAGGAGGGATAGAAAGGGAGGCAAGAGAGGTGGGGGTGATATTTTTGATAAGGGATAGCATTACAGCTGTGCTGAGGGAGGCTATTCCCAGAAATACATCCAAGGAAGTTATTTCTGTGGAACTGAGAAATAAGAAAGGGATGATCACCTTATTGGGATTGTATTATAGAACTAATAGTTAGAGGGAAATTGAGAAACAAATTTGTAAGGAGATCTCAGTTATCTGTGAGAATAATTGGGTGGTAATGGTTGGGGATTTTAACTTTCCAAACACAGACTGGGACTGCCATAGTGTTAAGGTTTTAGATGAAGAGGAATTTGTTAAGTGTGTACAAGAAAATGTTTTGATTCAATATGTGGATGTACCTACTAGAGAAGGTGCAAAACTTGACCCTGCTTTGAGAAATAAGGCAGGGCAGGTGGTACCTACTAGAGAAGGTGCAAAACTTGACCTGCCCTTGGGAAATAAGGCAGGGCAGGTGACTGACGTGTTAGTGGGGGAGCGCTTTGGGGCCAGTGACCATAATTCTATTAGTTTTAAAATAGTGATGGAAAAGGATAGACCAGATCTAAAAGTTGAATTTCTACACTTCAACTTATACACTTAATGTTAAGGTCCTAGGGAGTGTTGCAGAACAAAGAGAGCTTGGAGTGCAGGTTCATAGCTCCTTGAAAGTGGAGTCGCAGGTAGATAGGATAGTGAAGAAGGTGTTTGGTATGCTTTTTTATTGGTCAGAGTATTGAGTACAGGAGTACAGGCGTTTGTTGCGGCTGTACAGGACATTGGTTACACCACTGTTGGAATATTGCATGTAATTCTGGTCTCCTTCCTATCGGAAAGATGTTGTGAAACTTGAAAGGGTTCAGAAAAGATTTACAAGGATGTTGCCAGTGTTGGAGGATTTGAGCTTTTGGGAGAGGTTGAACAGGCTGGGGCTGTTTTCCCTGGAGCGTCGGAGTCTGAGAGGTGACCTTTTGGAGGTTTATAAAATCATGAGGCACTTGATAGGATAAATAGACAAAGGCTTTTCCCTGGGGTGGGGGAGTGCAGAACGATAGGGCATAGGTTTAGGGTGAAAGGGGAAAGATATAAAAGAGAACTAAGGGGCAACTTTTTCACACAGAAGGTGATGCGTGGAGCTGTACATCTCTAGAGTGGGTCTATGACTTGGATGTAGGCATAGTAGGATGGGTTAGCAAGTTTGCAGATGACACTAAAGTCAGTGGAGTAGTGGACAGTGTGGACGAATGTTGCAAGTTGCGGGGCACTTGGATAAACTGCAGAATTAGGCTGAAAGGTAGCAAATGGAATTCAATGCAGATAAATGTGATGTGATTCACTTTGGGAAGAATAACAGGAAGGCAGAATACTGGGTCAATGGAAAGATTCTTGCTCGTATGGATGTGCAGAGGGATCTTGGTGTTCATGTACATGGATCCCTGAAAGTTGTCACCCAGGTTGATAGTGCTGTTAGAAGGCATACAGTTTGTTAGGTTTTATTGGTAGAGGGATTGCGTTCCGGAGCTGTGATGTCATGCTGCAACAGTTCAAAATGGTAGTGGGGCCTCACTTGGAATATCGTGTACAGTTCTGGTTGCCATATTTTGGGAAGGTTGTGGAAGCATTGGAAAAGGTGCAGAGGAGATTTACCAAAATGTTGCCTGGTCTGGAGGGAAGGTCTTATGAGGAAAGACTGAGGGACTTAGGTCTGTTCTCATTGGAGAGAAAAAGGCTCAGAGAGGAATTAATAGAGACATACAAGATGATCAGAGGATTAGACAGGTTTTCAGTGAGAGTTTTTTTCCTCGGATGATGACATTGGCTTGTATGAGGGGGCATAGCTGCAAATTGAGGGAGCATAACTGCAATTAAATAGATTTAAGACAGATGATAGAGGCAGGCTCTTTATTCAGAGAGTGGTCAGGGCGTGGAATGCCCTGCCTGCCAATGTCGTTAACTCAGTCACATAGGAGAATTTAAACAGTCTATGGATAAACATATGGATGATGATGGGATAGTGTAGGGGGATGGGCTTAGATTAGTTCACAGGTCGAGGGCCGAATGGCCTGTTCTGCGCTGTTTGTTTTATGTTCTATGTTCTATTCTTTTTCCTCACTGTAGTCACTGATATGTGGTTTCAGTGTCATTGAAAATGCTTTAGTATCTCATCAAGTATCCAACCTTGATGTATAAATCTGTACAATATCAGGAAACTTGGCATCACAACTGAACTTGATTTCAGTAGCAGTCAGTAGATATGCTCTAGAGCTGATACCTTATCCTGAATTCCCTTCACTAGCTAGACATGTAGATCTCATGGCTCTCCAGTTGCTCTCATGCAGCCTATTTGGGGCATGCTGCATTTAATAATTGAGCCATTGAGGAACCTTGGTACAGTTCAGAATATGTCACTTGAGAACTTCTATGGCAGCCAGGCTTTAGAGTTCCATTAAATTCCAATATGATATCAGAAAGTGATTCAGCTTCCTATGCTTTAAGTACCATAGGATATTTAACATATCAGTTTATACATTGCCCTTTTTCATAGTACAGTAATTTAAGGCATAATATTTTAATTTTACTTATTACGCCTCATACTTTCGGTGCACATAATCTATAGGATCAGAAAGTGGTAAATTCACAGTCAAGACCAATAAAGTCCTAACTCTAGTTATAAACTCATATACTGACAAGAAGCAGGGTTTTCAGAAGGGGGACAAATCAGTCAATAAAACGAGCTGCCTGATATGAGAAGTACTTTCATTATTCTGAGCATTGACAGTGTCTTCAAGATGATTATGTAACATAAGCTGGAAGTAATTCACTCTGTTATAGAGAAAAGGAGTCACACTTTACATTTTAGGGTTCAGTTCATTTTTATTACTGCTGTGAGGTGTTTAATGTTTAATCCAGCACATACCATAGTGTGATACTATTCATACTGACATAAACATATACTGACAATAAAACAAAGAACCATTTTTAATTATTTCCCAATATTTTTTCTTGAGTTACTTTCAGATCATATCCTGGTTTAAGCTCTACACAAAAAGTAACTTGCGTTCAGAATTTTAAAGTAGCTGGACTTTAATAAGCTTCCCTCTTTCAAAGGATCTATGGGCAAATTGGATCTAAGGAGGAGAACCAATGTCAATGGTGGAATATAAAACTAAAGAGAGACATCCATTTCCTTCAGTTTCCAATGGGAGTGCAAACGGGCACCACTCAAAATCACCCTACTCACCTACCGCATGATTCACCATGGGTATTCACATCCTGAATTGTATATGCTTTCAAATACATTAATCCACAAATCGTATCATAGGACTGCAGTTACATAGTTCACCTGAACCACACAAAAACAATTTTGTTGCCCCATCATTTAGAAACCAATATTGTTTTTTTTGAAATATCTACACTTCACACCTTAATCTTCTCAACTGGTTATGATTTATGTTTTCTTGATATTTTTATTTGTGATACCCTGCAGTGGAATGATAGAATTTGGGGAAACTGAGAGAAATTTTCTCTGGTTTTATGCCTTTCTCCAGCTTCTGGGTGATCTGACAGCAGGGCATCAAATTGGTTCCACTTGAGGCAGGCACCAAGATGCAGCTCACTGATGAGGATCTTGTAGGTCTGTAGCCTTGGGTGGTTCTGGAGAGTTTAAAAGTAAATGCAACCGGCTTTTAATTGCCTGTCTTACGCTTAATTTTTGTTCACCTAATACACCGCATCCCAACATGTCTTTTTGTTTCTATAAACATTTGTACCATTTATTTGATCGCCTTGTAGTTCCTTTACGGATTTCTGAAATGCCATCTTACATAAAACAAATTTAGGAAGTAAGACCTGGCTGCTGGTTTAGTAGTTGAGTAATGGCAGCTCAGGAAAATTCAAGGTTCAATTTCCAACATGTATAAAGTGGCTGATTTCAGGTCAGGTGTGAGTGATGACAATGGTGCAATAATTGTCTTTCCGTGGGCTGAACTTTCACTACTGGATTGGGAGCAGATGGCTGGTTCTGCAAGTAAAAACTGGAAGACGTGCTTTGATTGTTCAGATTTTCATTCTGGGATGGGGGTGTGATGGGTTTCATACTTGCTGCTTCCAGAAAGAGGGGCTGTTGAGTATGAAGGTAGGCTTTGGGAAAGGCCCATCTCAGGACTTCAGAAATTTGTCACAACTGCACAAAACATGAATAAATTTTAAAAAACAGTGCTCCAGCCCTTGCTTCCCACCTCCCCTGTGCATTAAGCTTATATTTATGATGCTATTTTTAAGAAGACAGAAAGAAAGGCTAGAGACATAAATATAAACTGAAGACCTTACTTTGACCTTAAAGCCTAGAACAATTCAGTAAATTCTATTCAGCAATTAGCTGCTTTATTTCAGCAAAAGTAACCATACACCTCTTTCCTTCCTTTGCTCAGCTCCTTGAGGTATATGACTCCAGCATTCTTTAAACAATTGCACTTCCAAGTTCTAAGTGGCACCAAGTTGGCTGGTGACATGTGTTTGCAACACAAAGGGCCTATCTGAGTCAGTTGATGATACATTCAGTCCAAGATTGACCTGAATTTTCTCATTGAATTCAAAGGGCCCAGCTTACTCAATTAATGGGGTTCTAGTTTTAGCTGGTTCTTAATTCGGCAGTTCTTTCAATGGAACCCTTGAAAAAATGCTCACAAAGCTAGCAACAACAGAATTTAAACTGTAGATTTCACTTTGATATCATCCACAAATGGTGAACTAAATTAAGCTAAATTAGATTTGCACAAAAAGATGTTCTTACTCAATATATATACGCTGTCAGACTTTCAAAGTTCAAGCCATTTTCAGAATACAGAGGCTTGAAATCACATCATAATGCCAACAGCCAGGAGAAACAGTCAACCAAACAATCAACCCAGTGTCAATGCAAAAATACAAAATGTGATTTCACTGAAGCTAACATAGTTGAAAGGCTTATGGAACCTGCTATTGCCCCTACACCCATTACATCTTTCAGAAAAGCACTTCTGGACAAACTCAAATAATATAGCATTGACAATCTTTGAGTAGAAGGATGTAGGACTAAAACAATTGTAGATCAGCAGCATCTGAAAGTGCTTGACGCTGGAACAGCTATTGCAGCTAGCACCAGGTTTAGTAGAATATAACATCCAAATCTTGATTGCGATTTGACTTGTCTCACGCAACATACATTGTCCAGTATTTTATGAACTATATTCTACAAGAGGATATTGGGCTAAAATAATGCATGAAATCCAATTGCTTGGAGAAACCCAAAGTATAGCACAGTGCACACATCAGTGTGACAATTTCCAATGCAGGAACAATGCTGAAGAAATTTCCAAAGTTCTGCACATGACACACAAGCATGTCAATGAAGTTCAAGAAGTAACCATAATGTTATAGCTAACAAATTCAGTAAGGCAGTATATGTGGTTAATTTCACACTGACATGGGTCAATAAAGCTAAGGCCTAGATTTCCATCCATGTGATATATCCCAAGCATGTGCTATATGTCAAGATTGACATGGATGACAGTACATCCTAGCATTCCTTTACAGATCTTACATGATGTCAACTCAGGAAACTGACATAATGTCTGGCATTCCATGCAAGTCAAGCCATCTGCTTGAAATATGTCTGAAATTCCAAGCGTTGATATTATCTGTTCCTAATTCAGCTCCTCAATATAGACCCCCGAAACTTTTCATTGAAGAAGATAGATCTTACATTATTGGTCTGCCATTATCTACGTACTGCTGTGATCCACAAGCTGACAAATTTGAATTGAGATGGTATTTTGTTTATTTGGAGATGAACTAGGACTTCCCAGGAATGCAGTATCCAAAGGCAAACAAGTTGTAATTCCACAAACTCTACACCAGGCAATGCTTGGCTATACACATATAGCATCTGAAGACCATAAAATGTAGGAACATTAGTTGGCTACTTCACTCCCCCCCCCATGAAGTGGGCCCTCCCATTCAATGAGACCTCATCATCCTCAACTCCACTTTGCTGCTTTTTTCTTTAACCCTTGATTCTGTTACTGATAAAATTAATCTGTCTAACTGAGCCTTGAATATACTTTACAATCCAGCCCGAACAGCGCTCTTGGTAAAGATGTCCAGAGATTCACTACCTTTGGAGAAGAAATTCTTCCTTATCTCTTTCTTAATCGGCTGACTCTTTACTCTGGGATTATGTCCTCTGGTCCAAGATTCTCCCAGAAGGAAAACAATCCCTCGGCAATGTCTGGGAACAACAGTGGCAGGCTGGGGTTGGAATTGGACATAACAGATGCTGAATGAGTAGAGTTGTAGGTTATTGAGGTTAATTTGATAAGATACAGCAAGAAAATTCATTAGGCTTCAATGCCAAACATCACCCAAAGAATTGGACATGACTCCTGGTCCAGCATATAGGCTGGGAGCAAGTCCCTCAGTGCAGTGTGCTTCCTGGAGCCCAAAGTGCAGCATTGAAGTGTAGAGTAACCTTTAAATGGATCAGAGATTTACATGGGGGGTTCTTAGAAACTGTCACATGTCAGATGCTAATGTTCATTGATGTGGGGTCTGCATGGCTGGTACCAAATGAGCGTACACTGAAATGTTGGTGCCTGATTTGCAACATGGAGATCATTCAGAGCAAGAGGTGAGCTGAGTCCATTAAGTGCTCACTTTGGTTTCCTTGTCGATTCCTGAAGAAGGGTTTATGCCCGAAACGTCGATTCTCCTGCTCCTCGGATGCTGCCTGGCCTGCTGTGTTTTTCCAGCACCACATTTTTCAACTCCTTCCTTGTTGAGTTGTTGAGTTTTCAAAAAGGATTTACAAGAATGTTACCAAGATTGGAAGGGTTGAGTGATAAGGAGAGAATGGATAGGCTGGCACTTTTTTTTCCTGGAGCATATGAGGCTGAGGAGTGACCTTTTAGAGATTTATAAAATCATGAGGAACATTGATAAGGTGAAAACTCTTTATCCTAGGGTAGAGGAGGCCAAAACTAGAGGGCATAGGTTTAATTTGATAAGGGAAAGATTTAAAAGGGACTTGAGAGGCAACTTTTACACACAGACGGCGATGCGTATATGAAACAAGCTGCCAGAAGAAGTGGTAGAGGCAGGTACAATTACAACATTTAGAAGACATTTGGACAAGCACATGGATAGGAAATGTTTAGAGGGCTATGGACCAAGTGCAGGCAAATGAGAATACTTTAGTTTAGGAAACCTGGTCGGCATGGATGAGTTGGGCCAAAGGGCCTGTTTCCATGCTGCATACCTCCATGACTCTATGAGTCTATGATGTCTGACTTGTTTGGTGAGATGGGAGGATGAATATTTATGAGGTGAGTTATGCTGTTAACAAAGTGTTTAACAAGCAAAATTCTACCTCAATTGGCATATTGTCACTTCAGAGTGAGAATCACACTATCTCACTTGTGAAAAGCATTAAAAATGCAGTGAGATGAGCTCAGCATTAACATGGGCTCTGCTAGACTTGTTGCCCAATTCTGCCACACATCTCACCATACCCCTCAACACTCAGATTCCTATCAGATCCCATCCATCTGTCTGAATAAGAACCTGTCTCTTTGTGGTTTATGCTACAGTGGTTAACATAAAGAAAACATATTCCACGTCACACCCTATTTTTAAAATCTATTTTGTCTTGCAATCATGTCAATTATCCCCTTTCAGTCAGCTTTCTTTTGACTTATTGGACAACTCTGAATATTTTTACAGCACATAAAGATTGCCACTAATGGACAGAAATAAAACTAGCAGCATAATCAAATCATTCAAATAGACTTTAAACTGTGCTGAAAATGAGCTCTAAACAGTTAAAAACTTACCCATAATAAAAATAAGGAAGGAAAACCAAGCTCATACCTCTTCCCATTAAGTTAAAAATCTCACAACACCAGGTTATAGTCCAACAGGTTTATTTGGAAGTACGGGCTTTTGGAGCACTGCTCCTTCACCAGGTAGCTAGTGGGGCAGGATCATAGGACACAGAATTTATATAAAAATCTAAGTGTCATACAACTGATATGATGTAGTGTACAAACATAGATTGCTGTTAAGTCTTTAATTACTTGCATCACCTGCATCCCCATTCTAAGCAATTAAAGACTTAACAGCAATCTAGGTTTGTTCAATACATCGCACCAGTTGTATGACACTTTGATTTTTTCTATAAATTCTGTGTCCTAGGATCCTGTCCCAGTAGCTACATGACAAAGGAGCAGCACTCCAAAAGCTAGTGCTTCCAAATAAACTTGTTGGACTATAACCTGGTGTTGTGTGATTTTTAAATGTGTCCACCTCAGTCCAACACCAGCACCTCCACATCATGGCTTCCCTTAAAAATCTACCTTCTTGTTTTCATATTCCTCAAACATGTTAAAATGAACTTTGTAACTAAAAGTGCAACACTGAATGAAAGATTGGGAAATTATATGGTGAACTTCATTTTATTATTAATAATAAACTTCACTAATTTAACACTTAGGTTGTTACTACTTTATTTGACCTTAATTGGATGATGGCATGGTGGCTCAGTGGTTAGCACTGCTGCCTCACAGCACGAGGGACCTCGGTTCAATTCTAGCCTCAGGTGACTGTGTGGAGTTTGCATATTCTCCCTGTGTCTTCATGGGTTTCCATTGAGTACTCTGGTTTCCTCGCACAGTACAAAGATGTGCAGGTTAGGTGGACTGGCCATGCTAAATTGCCCACAATGTCCAGGGATGTGCAGTTTAGGAGGATTAGCTATGGGAAATGCAGAGTTACAAGGATGAGGTGGCGATAAGTCTGGGAGGGATGCTCTTCAGAGAGTCAGTGTGTAACTATTGGGCTGAATGGCCTGTTTTCACACTATAGGGATTCTATGATTTGTTAACTTCTCAACTTGGTTGAACCCAGGCGCAATGTATTGATATTTGAACTTAAACTGTATTTTGGAATTTTCCCTGGACTCATTGCTTGAGTTGGGTTTGAAAGCAAGGAGGATTGGAGTCAGATCTTGCCTTGTGAGAGTTTACAGTTCTTGCATATGAGCTGTTGCAAAGGACAATTCTGTGCTTTGCAGCATAATGACATCTTCTGCTGAGGATCAATGTTAAAAATGCTTGGATAAAGTGGCCAGATAAGTAACTTAAATCTCACCTCTCTAAGCCGTAATGAAGCAGATGAGTAGGACATTTTTCGGAAGATTAACATATTCACAATTTGTTCATTTTTATACACAACGTTATGATGAATGCCAACAAAAGTTCACTCACACCACTGCCCTTCCCTCACCAACCTATTGTCGTTCCACCTCCCTCCCCCTTTCTCACGGAAGAGAAATGCAGAATGTGAGAATTGCTTGGGCACTTTGGAGCAAATTTGCATTTTTATGCTGCATTTCTACATAGCCCATTTCCTTTATGAAAGAAAATATTTTATCGGTATATCATTCTCAAACCTCAATTGCTTTGATAACTGACATGACATGTTAAGACTCAAGAGATTAAAAGAATTCTCCACCAGCTGCACCGCCCCTTTTACCACTCAAAATTTTTATCTTACAACTTTTAAAAAATGGTAGTGAATCAGAAAAGCTTCCACTTTGGAGTTCTATCATATCTGCATTCAAAGGAAGTTGCTAATCAACATTTTGCATGTTTGGTAATACAATATTTTATCAAACAGAATTTATCAACGGTGATCTAAATGGAGCTGACTGCTTAAAAGCTTTTTTTTGCTGAATGCATAGTTTTGTTGAGGGCGAAGCAAAATTATTTGTACTTAGAGAAACAAGTAAGACATTGTAGATACACTGAGGAAGAGCCATATGGTTAGAGTTAAAGTTACAGGGTTCCTTCCCTGAGAGATTAGAAAAATACTAAGCAATGCAACATCTGAAATAAAAACAGAAAATGCTGGAACTGCACAGCAGGTCTCAATATCACTGACTTCTGCACTGAGCTCAACTTGAATCTATTGAGAGAAAACTGAAATTATGACATTTGCATTCTATTTCTCTTCAGCAATGCACATTTGTGCTACCATACTCTCTCAGTACATCAAACAGAAAAGTTTGGTATTCTCCTGAGTATTAATTTTACATTACAATGATTGGTGGAGACAAATTGTAAAAACATGTATTACAAAGATCACAATGGCACTCATGTAACTATATTCAGAATCAACATGTTTGGGAAACTGATAAAGAGGTCATGGGGCATTGATAAAGAAGGTAAAAACACACGGATTCAGGATAACTTAGCAAGATTAATCCAAAATTGGCTTATTGGTTGGAGACAGAGGAACCCAGAGGAAACCCACATAGACACAGGAGAATGTGCAAACTCTACACAGTTGCCCAAGGCTGGAATGGAACCTGGGACCTTGGTGCTGTGAGGCAGCAGTGCTAACCACTGAGCCACCATGCTGCCCCATTCTGAGTGGGAGATTGGAAAATTATTAAAGCTCAATTCATGGCAATCCAGTCTCTCCCTGACAACACTGCTAACCATTCTCCTCCTCTGTAACCTTCCTGCTCTGTCACTATCTGGCTCTATGACTGTCCTGTCCATCCATTCACCCACCCTCGCATTCGTTTGTTTTTTCTTTCAATTGTCTTCATCCTCACTTGACCTGTCATTCACTCTCATCTTTGCACTCAGCCTTTATGTCCCTAAAAGGAAATCTGCTATAGTTAATCAGTTTGGCCTCTGAATAGTTAAATTTTTAAAATTCCTTACCTATTTTTAATATCAGTAGGTGGAAACCATCCAGTTTTGGAAATTCTCTATCTTTAGAAGAATTCTATCTTATTTCCCCATTACCTTTTATTTTATTACTTAAATCAAATCTATTAAACTCCTCACTTTACCTTTTCCTAGGTTCCTGTATAATATTGTTTTGACTTGTTTTAATCGTCTGTTGATGGGATATGAGCATTGTTGGCAATGGCAGCATGTATTGTCCATCATCAATTATCCCACCTTCTTGAACCACTGATTCCATTTACTGGAGTACATTTATGGGGCAGGTAAGAGGGGAGCTCCAAGATCTTAAATTAGGAACAGCAATAGCTAGTCAGATTGATATGTGAACTGAAGGGAACCATGCTGATGTTTGCATTTCTATGTGTTTGCTCATCTTATTTTTCTAGGTGAGAAATGTCTTTGCAATAACATTAAAAAAATACATCAGGCTGTAGACAAAGGTGTCCCTGTAGCCTCTCATAGTATCCTGGAAAATTTGGTCAGAAATCACATGACACCAGATTATAGTCCAACAGATTTACTTGAAATCATAAGCTTTCGGAGCACTGTTCCTACATCAGGAGGAGTGAAGAGAAGCACACAGGTTCATAATTTATAGGCAGGGAGATCCAAAGATCATACAAATAGTGTGAATGGAGTGTCAGCAGGTTGAATAATATTTGTCTGCAGGTGGTCAAAAGTGTGAGTAAAGTGTCATCAGCTGAACAGCATTGAAGGGATGACCTATAATTCAATTTATTGAGGCAGAGAGATAATTACAAAAGAAAAATAAGGTGGTGCTGGAAACAAACAAATGGTTAGAATAACATGACAGGTAGATGTTATTCTGCTTTCTAGAAGCTGTATGTTGTTACAATCTTAGTACAAATGGACAAATCGATAGTCGTTCTAGTCCATGAGATTGTCATGGCCTGAAAATATTTTCTTTAATAAAGGACAAATACTGTGTGAAAATGGCTACTATGGTCACGAGGCCAGGTTGATCCAAGCTCGTTAAACCATGAGTAAACAGGTTCTGAGCTGAAACTAACATCATTATAAAGGGGGCATGGAAACTCAGATTGGTATCTCCCATGGATTCACACTACACTGGAAGTTACACATTAAGATGAAAGCCTCTGTCTGCTGACTAATCAACTTGGGAAAACAACAGGCAGACTGAGGAATATACCGACCTTTATCAACAGCTGCGTCTGGGCAGCATTGGAGAGACAAGGAAACATGGATTTGCAATCAAGAATTGCAAGACACTCTCTTTGCCTTCTGTCTCTCAACCTTAA
This sequence comes from Chiloscyllium plagiosum, assembly GCF_004010195.1. Lineage (NCBI taxonomy): Eukaryota > Metazoa > Chordata > Chondrichthyes > Orectolobiformes > Hemiscylliidae > Chiloscyllium > Chiloscyllium plagiosum. The sequence goes on from NC_057724.1 coordinate 45,924,029, forward strand.
AAGTCAACTTCTAGTGAAAAGATAACTTAGACAAAACACTTGTTTGCTGAGTTATCAAGACCAGCTGCAAGATTCACCATTCCTGAGGAAACAGGACAACAGCTAAACTGTTGGGATGCAAATATCATTCTCTCAGCTCAAGGACTCTTAAAAAAAACTTGTACCATTTCCTTGTACCTTCCTATCTGAACAGGCACCTTCCTTCTCCCATCTTATATTTATTGTTTGTTGCATTTCCAATTTTTCTTGGATTTAATAAGTAATAAAATTCTGCTCCTTTTCATGCAAGAAAATTTTACAATTGATTCTTGTTTCTTTTGATCTGGCTAATTGGAATGTGATAACCACATGCTAAAAAAGGAAATAAACTATTTGTTGTGACTAACCAAGGGGGGATTTAAAATGTGGTAACCTAGTCACAGCAAGTTATACATACACAAGGACTTGTCCTCTGCAGAAACAGGGATCATGTCCAGTTATTGTGCCTTTGTTTAGTTAAAGAAGAGCATGATTGATAATAAATTCGTGGGACATTCTTCACATTAAAGTTTCAACTAATCAGATCCACATTCTATCTAACTAGTTCACTTTCATCCAGTATAAATTGTTCCCTCCATTTAACTTTGGCATCTGTTCTGATCAGTACAAGATGAAAAGCTCCAGCAGCATTTTTTTAGAAATACGAAAGGGGATATTTTATTCAACTCCTGGCAGTTAGCTCAAAGGTGTATTTGAAATGACCTGCATGAAAAGACATTCTTTGAAGAGCTCCATGTTGTTCCAGTGGCTACAGGTAGAACCTGGTATAACACTGAGTAATACAGTCTGAAAGATTCAGATTTAACTTTTTATTCACTTGGAGCCAATTAACTGCAGCCAAAACAATGACTGGCCATAGCTCTCCTGTGCTTGGAAAGTAGTAAGATCATCCAGAAGTCTGACTCCTAACCACAATGCAGTGACAATTACTAAAGTGTATAGATGTGTGGGTGCTAATAGAGGACAAAATTGAAGTCTGATGGCCAAGCAGTCTGCTAGCATTTCGAGACTAGGCTTCAGCCTACTTCTTGCTTGAAGAATGGGCATTTGAACAAAGATTCACAAAGCCATCAGCATCTGCAGAAATTTCACTATAAATGAGCACTGTGAGGTGACGATCAGAGGAAACTGGAAAAATAGATTCAATTTGAAGATGACTTAATGAAGAGCCACAATTACAAGATCGTGAAACAAGTATTAAAACAGAATAGTACAGACCCCAGAATGAAACCTTTTATCCCATTGTGACTGTGCTGATGCCAGATCTTCAGCTTGAGCTGTTAATGTAACCCATTTTTAATTAGCTTTCCTGCAAATCATTTTGCATCTCCCTGACAAAGTTCCCTCCTAAAGTCTTCTGTTTCAGTCGTAACTTGTGGTGAAGCATTCCTGATTATGTTAACCCATTCTGTGGGAGAAATATTTAATCTACAGTGTTATCATTTCATATGGCACATGTTAAACGTTCTTATTCTAAGCCATCGTCTGTTTTATCACTTTTTTGTGATTTTGGAATTAATAACAAATTGACTATTAATGTATGTATTTTCTTTATGGCAATATCTATGCTAGGTAAAACAACAGTCTAGTTTAAAGCTACTCTAAGATATGCCTTCCATACAAATGATCATGGAAAGTAGAAGTTTACTGATTCAGAACAACTGTAAATTCCTAATGCAGACCACGTGCTGTATCCAGGAAGCAGCTGTATTTCCACTTCCACCTTTTGAACCTTAAATAAATATAGAGATAGATTAAAATATTACAAAAGGCATGTAACTTGTTGGAAAAATAGCATTATGCATGCATTCCACAAAACACTGGATTTAAAATTACTTCAGTCTGGAATGACTTGAGTGGATTTCTAATGTTCGGAGACCAATATCTAATCAATGGTGAATGCACTTGTTTGCAACTTTCCATTAATCTATTCCCATCCAGAACTGTTTTTGATTATGACAGACCAATATAAATCTGTTCTTCATAAAGCTTTACGTAGGAGTTTCCTTATTTTTGGAACACCATGTGGAAGACTTTTCAGGATATAATTATAGTTCATAAGCTTTTGTTCACAGCTGCCATGTGTAAGACCTTATGTGATAGTTGCATCCTGTTGTTAAGGCAGGTTTGAATTGTGCTGAATAAATTAGTTGAGAGCACAGAACGCAAAGCTGGCTTTAAAGCCAACACAGTACTCTACAAGGCTAATTTTCTGCATGCGTGCTCCTGCCATGGAAGTTTGAGTTGTGCTCATAAACTGGAAAATTTTCAGCCACTTTCCTAATAATTTCGTAGCCCTTAAGAATGAATGCAGTCTATAAATTACTCCTTGATGTCACTGTGCTTTACAATGTATGTTACAAAAAGACATGTTACTTATTGGAAAAATAGCATTATGCATGCATTCCATAAAACACTGGATTTAAAATTACTTCAGTCTGGAATGACTTCAGTGGATTTCTAATGTTCAGAGACACATTACATACACCACGGATAGTCAAATTCTGTTGAGTTATATACCTTGAAGTTTATTTACAATACTAACTATTCACAAGGCTATCATTTTGCAAACATATACATAGAGTCTGGATTCTATGCTTATTGATATTACTGTATATTACACATACAATCAACTGTCTCCATTACACAGAGAGTGACTAAAGGGGAGGTAGGTACCATTATATTAGACTGTCACATGTTGTGCTTTCATGTAACTTCTAAAAAGGTACAAGCCTTTCTGGAATTATGCCATAATACAACTGTTATTATACCTTAAATGCTTATGTTCTGGGTGTATACATTGCAATTTGAAAATTAAAGGGAAAATCCATGAATGCAAAATTTTGGGGAGCACACAAATAATTTTCCAATGTGTGTCCCTGGTGAATGAAACTTCACATCAGAAGTAGGTATGTGTAGTTCTCTTATTGTTCATAAATGTATGACAGCACAGTAATGATGTTATTCAGTCAATAATCCAGAAATGAAACAAATAATCCTTGAAAAGAGAGTTCAAATCCTTCCCTGACTGTTTGAAATTTTGAATGTAGTTTAAAGAAAGAGTGGAAATAAAAAGCTGCTATTAGTAAAAGGCAAGGTGAAGCTATTGTATTATTATATAAACACTATAGTCCTAAAGGTCAAAGAAATCTGTCTGATTTGGCCTAGCTTTATGTTACTACAAACACACACTTCCAAGGTTGACTCTTAACTGCTATCTGAATGGATTCTCAAGTTATTCGGTTGTATCAAACTCACGGGAACTAGGATTGTGTGATAACTGCTTTTTTACTGACACCCATTTCATAAGAAAATTATTTCTAAAAAGGTTTATTCTACTTAATTGTTGTCCAAATGTTGTTGTACGTCTTGTTGCATTTATGCATAGTATTTTGGGATGTTTTTGACATTAAAGGTATTATAAAAAGGGGGTTGTTTTTTATTTTCTATAGTCAAGTGTGACATTTGTGATCCCATAAATAAGAAGCTCTGTTGAAGCAGCAAAACACTGACTACAAACCATGCAAATTAAACCATTGCCTGCTACATTGGTATTTCCCCCATGTAAATACAACTCCATTTTACATTCAAACATCGAGGCAAAAATGGATTGCTCTATTATTTTGTGGATGTGCTGGTGTTGGTTGCTTCGCTGATATTTATACTTGGTGAGGATGTAAGATGTTTGGTGTCTCCTATCTAATTGATGCTATGTCTATTCATGTACTACAGTGAAAAGTGTAAATGAGATGCCAGTTTTCTGTTTACTAAAGCAAGTGCCTTAACCTAACTTTGGTGCAGCAACTTATTGTTTTGGGTCATGACTGTTGTTCAAGGGTCATGAGGAAGTCTTCACAGGCACCAGAACTTAGCTCCTAATCCTGCAGTCCCTTAACTTAAACGTCTTCAGTCCTCACAAGAAATTGGCTAAGTCATGTGCTTATCATCCTGTGAAAAGTATCTCCAGTCATTTCCTTCCTGCTGTGCCCGGCTGGTAACCAGGAATCAGTGTGGCAATTAATCTGGTGTGGGAACAAATTCATACAACTAGTTACATGTTTAAAGCCTGCTATCAGAATCTCCCCAGGTCATTTGCCTCTCCAGCATTTTATAAATTTGACCATTGAATCTCAACAGCTGTTGGCACAGTATTTATGAGGGAGATCATCTTTGCTTAACGTGCTACGATGGATACCCAAGGAGTTGTCACTGCCTCTAAGGTGGTTTTCAACAAAATGAAAATCTACAATCAACATTGGAGCTCCACTACTGCAAAGGATCCAACACATCACCAATGAAGCTCTGACGATCTTCAAAAAAAAATTTCACAAAATGATACTACCATATGGAAACCACTGTGGACATCTCTCTGAGAGGAAACATTTGTAGAATTAAGAGAGTAGCATAAATAAATGATTAATTCAGAGACCTGGTGCAGATAGAAGATGCCAAATGATCTCCTTTGTTCTGTAACCATTCAATGATTCTTAGATGTGGCAGGGATTGGATACATTAATAACAGGAAGAGTCATTTCTAAATTTAGTCAACAAATGTGAGATCTTAAAAACCAAAATCCATTTACTCAAAATAAACCAAGACAAAGACTGAACTCTACAACATTTTAAAGACTTTTTTAAAAACATTGTTGAATTGTATTTCCTCACAAATATGACTAACAGAAATAAAAAAAAATAAACTAGCTATTTAATTACAGTAAAAATTGACTTGGTTAATTGAGGTGATTCACACAGGCATCATTAATGAGCTGCATTTGGTTCTGGAGCTATAGGTAGAACCCTGCCGTAATATAAAAATCCATAACCCCTTCAACAAATATCTTGGCTTTTGGAACATTATTTGGGGGCTTAGCAAAGGAGCTTTACTATGTTTTTGATTGTACTATACCATCTGGGAGAGGTTAATTATAATGCTAAATTCATGAAATGGAAAACATTGTATTCCATTATATCTTTGATGAGCAGCAAAATATATTACTACCCTTATATAGCTCCAATTTTGATCAATTGTCAAGCATTTCACTTTATGAATCTACTAGTTTTGTCCATTTGAGTACTTTATATTCAAATGTCCCATTTTGATCTTGTTGTATAAATTACCAGAAATATTATACTGAGATTTGATCTTCTTGTTAGCCAGCATATTTAAGAAAGAGAATGTCAGGGTGTTGAGTGAATAATAGTCTTGGGAAACTCTGCAAAACTAAAGAACATTCTTAGCAGTATTCTTAAAATAAATATGGTATTTCAATAAATCAGACAAAGTATTTTGTTTAACATGTTTTCAGAAGTTTATTTTCTTTGGTATTCAAGATTTTATAACATATCAACAGCATTGTTTGGTAATCTTTCAAGTTTCAAGATAGATGTTATTGAAACTGAAATCCACTGCTTTGAGCTGACTAAATAAAATTTTCATGATGCAAATTTGCTCTGAACCAGATGTCCAGTGCCAGGAGAGATAATATGTCTTTTCACAGGAGGGACAACCTCCACAAATATTGGATATACTTGGAGTCATAGAGTCATAGAAATGTACAGCACTGAAACAGACCCTTCGGTCCAACTTCTTACAAGACAAATCAGTGTCAGCACTTTGGTTGCTATAATTGTTCACAAAGTATGTTGGTATAATCTATTTTAATTATGTTATTTGAAGGCTAAATATTGACCAAGACACTAATGAGATATCTTCTATAAACATCGCTATGGGTCATATACAATTGCCTGAGAAGACAGGAGGTGCTTAGTTGAACAATTAATCTGAAAGTTGGTATCTCTGACTTCACTGATGTGTTAGCTAGGATTATATACTCAAATCTCTGACATTGAACTGGAATCTAAAATCCTTTGACCCAAAAGCAAGAGGATTATGACTGAATTATGGCTAATAAAATATGGACGCAAGAAATCAATTGTGTGTCCAACTCATGAAAACAAATCTAGTGACCCTCTGCTATGACCCAAATCAGACTTATCTGTGAGGTCTCAAACACATGAATTAGATTGTTGTTACTTACTGTTTATATTTCTATAAAAACATGATTATGTGAGACACCAGAAAAAAAGCTCAGTATCTGTAGAAAAATAATCCGGGAAGGAGTCAATTTCCTCAGGAAGAGAGAGGAGGGAGAAAATTAACAGATGAAGAATGTATGAATGTCACTTATTTTATAAAATATATTTGGAGCTAACAACAAGTAACAAATCGGAGTGAATGAATAACTTGAAATGAAAGGAACATACTGCAAATAGGTTATTGGGCTAAATGACTTTTGTGAAGATTCAAACTGATTAAAAGAACAGTACAGAAAAGTCAAATAAAAATAATTTTGACTAATGTTCCCCTGACATGTAATCATTTCCTTACCAATCATTTTGGTCTACATTTGAAGATTTCTTCCACACATAAAGAAATTGTTTGTAAACACTTAACACCATAGTCTACACAAAGGTGTTAAATTGATATTTGTATGCAACATAGTTTTGGAATGTTTACAATGTAATGGCTTTAGAATTTGTAATGTGGCCACAGACAAGGTGAATATTGCTATGACTTGGTAACAGAGGGAAGGTAAAATACAGGACTATTAGTGAATGAGAATTGAGGTTGATTTACAGGCATGGGAGTCTAAAAGTGTGGCACTGGAAAAGCACAGCTGATCAGGCAGCATCCGAGGAGCAGGAGAATCAATTTTTTGGTCACAAGCCTTTTGTCAGGCTTTGTCACTTTCCTGATGAAGGGCTTATGCCCAAAATGTTGATTCTTTTGCTTCTTGGATGCTGCCTGATCGGCTGTGCTTTTCCAAAGCCATAGTTTTTGACTCTGAGCTCCAGCATCTACAGTCCTCATTTTTCCTTTATACAGTCAGATGAGCCAATTACATATAGTCCAGTCTGAAAGAGGAAGATATGGACCGGGTGCTGGCAGGTGGGACTACATTAGGTTGGGATTAACTTGGCATGGACAAGTTTGCATAGTCTGTTTCCATGCTGTACATCTCTGTAACTCTATGACTCTATGTTTTTTGATTCGTCCCCTGTCTCTTCCATCCTTCACCTCCTCCTCTTTCTACTTTGCTTTCTCCTTAGCTGATCACAATGTAACTAATGACAAATGAGATTGTTTAGCATGAAGCAGACTCTAGATGAGGGAATTGCTTCCTGAAGATCTAAGGTATATAATGGCTTCCACTGTTCTTACATCTCCTTCTTCCAGCTGTTTGTCCTGCCCTTTGTTATGTCTGCTCATTCTCCCTGTTCTTCAAGGTGGATACATATGGCTGTGCTTGTGAATAGGAGCAAGTGATTTAAATAGAAACCTTGAAAGCAGGACACGTTTCAAAGTAAATTTGAATAACTCTGGAAACCACTAAGCCCTTCTAATAATCATAGCAACAGCCAGAAAATATCAATCAGCAATTAGTTGAGGACTCCTTGAAATTGAAAGGCTTGACACATGTTCATCTGTGAAGCGTGAAACGAAGGTGTAAGTGGCAGATTCTTCTATAAAATCAATCTGTTCAGATGTGTGATGAGATACCCAAACTTATCAGCAGGTGAGATTTGAATCCAGGCATTGGGACCTAACCAGTGTGCCACAGGCACTAGATTAGATTACTTACAGTGTGGAAACAGGCCCTTCGGCCCAACAAGTCCACACCGACCCACACCCCTACACTTACCTAACACTACGGGCAATTTAGCATGGCCAATTCACCTGACCTGCACATCTTTAGACTGTGGGAGGAAACCGGAGCACCCGGAGGAAACTCACGCAGACACAGGGAGAATGTGCAAATTCCACACAGTCAGTCGCCTGAGGCAGGAATTGAACCCGGGTCTCTGCCACTGTGAGGCAGCAGTGCTAACCACTGTGCCACTGTGCTGCCACTAGTTGTAATATTAAACTTCTAAATGAACAGTGCTATCATTAAATCAGTGATTGACATCACAATTGGATTACTCTGCATACTTCCAGTGGACACAATCTGCATGGGCTGCTGAGGCAACCAGATCAGAAGTCTACATGTGTGCTGAGGATACCATTTTGGAGGCCATAAAAGTGCTTGTGTAGTGTTGAGAGGACAATGCCATGGAGCCGAATAAAATGGCCGATGAAATTAAATTGGGAGGAAGTGAGGGCTGAAGATGTAGGTGATCAGAGTCAAAGAGTGTGATGCTTCAAAAGCACAGCAGGTCAGGCAGCATCCGAGGAGCACGAAAATCAACGTTTTGGATGGAGCCCTTCGTTAGGAATGTGGAGGGGGGTGGTGGGATATGAGATAAATAGGAGCGTGAAGGTGAGACTATGGTGAAGGTAGTTGGGAAGGCGATAGGTGGATGCTGGTAGGAGGTGATTGTGATAGGTCGGTGGAAAGTGTGGAGTGGATAGGTGGGAAGGGTGATGGACATATGGGACATGTCAAGAGGGCAGTGCCGCTTTGGAGGGTTGGTCCTGGGATGAGGTGGGGGAGAGGAGATGTGGAAACTAGTGAAGTCGATATTGATGCCATGTGGTTAAAATGTCCCAAGGCAGAAGATGAGGTGTTCTTCCTCCAGATGGAAAGTGGCTTGGAATTGTCTGTGAAGGAGGCCCAGCACTTGCATGCCCTTGGGGGACTGAGAGGGGGAGTTGAAATGGTCAGCCACAGGATGATGGGATTGTTTAGTGTGTATGTCCCAGAGGTATTCCCTGAAATGCTCCATGAGTTGGCATCCTGTCTCTCCAATGTAGAGGAGACCACATCGAGAGTAACAGATGCAGTAGATGAGATGGGTGGATGTGCAAGAAAATCTCTGACAGATGTGAAAAGATCCTTTGGGGTCTTGAATGGAAGTGAGGGGGGAGGTGTGGGCGCAGGTTGTACACCTGCTGCAGCAGCAAGTGAAGGTGCTGGGAGTGGAGATTGGGTTGGTGGGGGTTAGGGACTTAATAAGGGAGTTGCAGTGGGAATGGTCTCTGCAGAATGCAGATGATGTTGGGAGGGAAATATATCTCTAGTGGTGGGGTCTAATTGTAGATGGAAGAAATGGCGGAAGATGATGAGTTGTACCCGAAGATTAGTGGGGTGGAAGGTGAGGACCAGGGCGGTTTTTTTCCTTGTTGCAGTTGGAGGTGTGGGTTTTGAGGGCTGAAGTTCAGAAAGTGGAGGAGATGCGCTGGCGGGCATTGTTGACCATGTTGGAGGGGAAATTTCAGTGCCTGAAATAGGAGATCATCTGGCATGTCCTGGAGTGGAATTGCTCCTCCTGGGAGCAGATAAGGCCGAGGTGGAGAAATTACGAGTAAGGGATTGCGTTTTCTTTGGAGGAAGGGTAGGGCGAAGTGTGGTCAAGGCAACTGTGGGAGTTGGTGGGTTTGAAATAGATGTCCGTGTTGAGTCAGTCGGTGGAGATGAAGATGGAAACATCGACTCTCCTGCTCCTGAGATGCTGCCTGACCTGCTGTGCTTTTCCAGCACCACCCTTTTCGACTATGAAATTAAATTGTCAAGGAGCATAAAGCAAAACAGCAGGCTGCAAGCACATAATACAGCAATGAACATTAGAATGGGAGTTCATCAGGATGGAGTTCCAGGCCCACCCATATTCAACTGATTCCCCAGTGACATTCCCTCTACTATAAGAATAGAAATGGAATGCTCACTGATAATTACACGATGTTCAACATCATTTGAAACACCTCAAATACTTGAGAAATCTGTGTCTATTTGCAACAAGAATTGGACAGCTTCCTGGCTTGGACTGATAAATGGCCAGTAACATTTGTACCATGCACATGATAGGTAATGATTATCTCTTAAAAGACAGAAGCTAACCATCACCTTTGTTACTGAAGAGAATGAAGGGTTATCATTGACCAGATTAAACTGAACCAATCATGTACATACTGTGGCTGCAAGAGCAGATCAGAGATAACCGTACTTACTTGTTTAATTTACCTCCTGGCTTCCCAAGGCCTCTCCATCTTCTACAGGCACGTCAGGAGTGTGATGGAATACTCCCCACTTGCCTGGATGAGTCCAGCCACATTAACAGTCAGGAAGCTTGACAACATCCAGGATAAAGCAGCCTACTTGATTGACATCCATCTGCCACTTCCAATATTCAATCCCTTTACCACTGACACGCAGTGGTAGCAATGTACCATTTACAAAGATGTACCAACCAACCCAACCGCCCCATGGCTGAACACTTTAACTTCCCCTCCCACTCCGCCAAGGACATGCAGGTCCTTGGCCTCCTCCATCACCAGACAATGGCAACATGACGCCTGGAGGAAGAGCGACTCATCTTCCGCCTAGGAACCCTCCAACCACAAGGGATGAATGCAGATTTCTCCAGCTTCCTCATTTCCCCTCCCCCCACCTTTTCTCAGTCACAACCCTCAGACTCAGCACCGCCTTCTTGACCTGCAATCTTCTTCCCGACCTCTTCGCCCCACCCCCTCTCCGGCCTATCGCCCTCACCTTAACCTCCTTCCACCTATCGCATTCCCAATGCCCCTCCCCCAAGACCCTCCTCCCTACCTTTTATCTTAGCCTGCTTTGCACACCTCCTCATTCCTGAAGAAGGGCTTACGCCCGAAACGTCGATTCTCCTTCTCCTTTGATGCTGCCTGATCTGCTGCGCTTTTCCAGCAACACATTTTTAAGAATTGGATGAGAAGTCCAGTGAGGCCTTTCTTGACATCATGAAGACCTTGCTGCATCTTTTATGCTTTCACCAAGAGCTGATGTGAGTTTCTTGTTAGGCAGTGGTGTGTTGCCAGTTGAGGGGGTTATTGATTGTGAGCAATAACAGGTCAACTGGTCTGATGAATATTCAGCTTTCTATCTTTCCAAACATGCCAAACAAGCTCGACATCAAGAAATCTTGATATGGAAATCAGATTAGGTACCTGGTGAGTTCAGCTCAGGACGGACTGCAGACAGCTTCCATGTTGCTCAGCACCAAACATCACCCTAAGGTACAATGCACAGTCTCTGGCTGCATGCAACCCTCATCTATGGATATTAGGTCCTGCATATGCCAACTCCTCACAACTGTCATGGTATCTCTCTGATCCAGTTGCAGGCTACTCATGAAGCATAAACTTGCATTGCAAGTTTATGCTTCAGCATAAACACCAGCAACTAATGTTGAAAGATTGCTGGGAGGACACAATGTGCATAGGGACGGGCACCAAGCTCACAGATTGGAGCATGCTGCATCTCAGAGCTGCTTACTCATTGTGCGCCTACATGTATATTGTAGCATCCCAACCTTACCTTGTCATACCATGCCTGTTAATGAGTTGGCGCTTCAGAAGGAGCCAAAGGCTATCAGTAATGCAGTGATGATGCGCAGTTACACAGACAGGGCTGCTGCTTGTCAGTAGGAATCTGCCAGGGGTGGGGAAACATCTTGCTGTACGGTGCACTAATTTATTAAAGAAACACCTATTGCCAGCTGTGTGTGCAGCAAACACACTGCATGCATATTAAACCAAATGGTCATGTCAGAAAGTTGTGATGGTTAGTCATCAGTTTAGTCAAAGTGGGGGTGGGGATTGCTGTTCGTCAGGAGTTCTCAGTACCATTCAGCAAGGGCACAATCCACACAGAGTCCAGGGGCTTAGCAGTGGTCAGTTGTCAGTTTGAGACCCTCGCCGTTCGGGAATATGTCCAATTGCAGTCTTGGGAGGTGGGCAATGGTCTGTTCTGTTGGGCCAACAGCAGCAGTCGGCGAATCACTACCATCAGTTGAGCAGCTGCAAAGAAAGTGGTCAGGGGTTAGGCCAATCATGTTTAGGGGCTGATCATTGAAGTTAGTCAGAGTTCTGGGGTGAATAAAGCCCTGTGAGTCTATCCATTGATCACTAAGGAGAGTACAAGGGATGCTTGAAGAGGCACTGTGGGGGGATCACTGCAAAAAGTGTGGAGAAGTCAGGCTGCATGGTAAAACAGAGGCAGGACATCTTCAGAGGGCAGTATTGGCAGTCACCACCACCATGGCACTCACGGAGGGCATAGAGGAGCAACATTAAGGAGTAATATCAGGATTCAGGGTACAGGGAGTACATCTGGAGGCAAAGTTCGATGAATTGGAATTGTCTAGCTGTGTACCAATATGCGATGGCCCCCTTTTGGACAATGTTGTACGTGTCTAGTGGTTTTATTGCCAGACTTATTAATCCAGAGACCCAGATAACCTTCTTGCGTCTTATGTTCAAATCCCAATGTGGCAGATAGTGTAATGTGAAACGCATCTAATGTCTTTAGTAAAAGAAACTACTGGCTTATATGTACTCTGGACGCACGGCAATGTGGTTGACTCTTAACTGCCCTCTGGGCAATTAGGGACAGGCAGTAGTTTCCAAACTGGCCAACAATGCTCACATCCTTTGAATGAATATTAAATTAAAAAGGAAATTGGAAATACAGGTACACAAACCTTTATCTAAAATTTCAAAATCCGAAAAGCTCCGAAGTCTGAAATCTTTTTATCGTGGAGTGTGGAACGTCATTTTGGCAAAACAGGTGACCCAACTCCACATCCACTCGAACCACAGCACTCAGATGTGACGTGACGGTGCGGCCTAGTACTGGCAGGTGTCAATTGCGTCTCAGCGCACACGCTATTCACACATGTGTCTGCTGTTAGGTAATTGTTTTTTATTTTTAAAAACAAAAGGCAGAGAAAGAGTAGGAAAGCAGTGCAGGTGTCCCCTGCAGTCACCTCCCTCCAAAACAGTATACCATTTTGGATACTGTTGGGGGAGATGGCTCACCAGGGAAAGGCAGCAGTTGCCAGGATCATGGCACCGAGGCAGGTATTGCTGTTCAGAAGGGTGGGAAAAAGACTCGTAGGACCATAGTCGTAGGGGATTCTATTGCAAGGGGAGTAGATAGGGGTTCTGTGGCTGAAAACGAGACGCCCGGATGGTATGTTGCCTCCCAGGTGCTCGGGTCAGGGATGTCACTGATCAGCTGCAGAGCATTCTGAAATGGCAGAGTGAACAGCCAATTGTTGTGGTGCATATGGGCACCAATGATATAAGTAAAAATTGAGATGAGGTCCTGAAAGTAGAATCCAGGGAGCTAGGAGAGAAGTTAAAGAGGAGTACCTCAAAGGTAATGATTTCGGGATTGCTACCAGTGCCATGTGCTAGCCAGTGTAGAAATGAAAAATAGGCAGGATGAACGCGATGCTTGAGAGATGGTGTAGGAGTGAGGGGTTCAGATTTGTTGGACATTGGGACCGGTTCTGGGGAATGTGGGACTATTACAAATTGGATGGTCTACACCTGAACAAGACTGGAACTAATGTCCTTCAGGGAGTTTTTGGTACTGCTGTTGGGGAGGGTTTAAACTAATGTGGCAGAGGGCTGGGAACCAGATGAGAAAACTAGCAGACAGTGAGGTGGAAACTAGAGACTGTAAGAATCATGAAGCTAACATTACCAAGGGGAGAGGGCAGATGAACGCAAAAGAACTGGCGGCCTGACGTGCATATACTCTAATGCAAGGAATTTAGTGGGTAAGGCAGATGAACTTCGGGCTTGGATTGGTGCCTGGGAGTATGGTGTTATTGCGATCACAGAGACTTGATTGAAGGAAGGGCATGATTGGCAACTAAACATTCCAGGATATAGATGCTTCGGACAGGACAGAAGGAAAGGAACAGGGGGGAGGAGTTGTATTGCTAGTCAGGGATGATATCGCAGCTGTGCTATAGGAGGACAATATGGAGGGCTTAAGCAGTGAGGCATTATGGGTAGAGCTGAGAAATAAGAAGGGTGCCGTTACATTGTTGGGGCTGTACTACAGACCTCCCAACAATGAGTGTGAGGTAGGAGAACAAATAGATAAACAGATCATGGAAAGATGTAGAGGCAACAGGGTGGTGGTGATGGGAGATTTTAATTTTCCCAACGTTGACTGGGATACACTTAGTGTCAGAGGTCTGGATGGGGCAGAACTTGTAAGGATTATTCAGGAAAGTTTTCTAGAGCAGTGAGTCAATAGTCCGATGAGGGAAGGGGCCATATTGGATCTGGTGTTGGGGAATGAACCAGGCCAGGTGGTAGAAGTTGCAGTGGGGGATTTCTTTGGGAATAGTGACCACAATTTTATAAGTTTTAGAATACTCATAAATAAAGATGAGAGTGGTCCTAAGGGAAGAGTACTAAACTGGGTCAAGGCCAATTATATCAAAATTCGGCAGGAGCTGGGAAATGTGGATTGGGAGCAGCTGTTTGAAGGGAAGACCACATTTGATATGTGGGAGGCTTTCAAGATAGGTTGAAGATAGTGCAGGATAGACATGTCCCTTTGAAAGTAAGGGATAGGAAAGGCAAGATTCATGAACTGTGGATGACAGGCGAAATTGTACGACTAGCCAAGAGGAAAAGGAATGTGTACATAAGGCAGCTAAGAACAGAACTTGCCTTGGAGGAATATCGGGAGAGTAGGATCAATCTTAAAGGAGGAATCAAGTGGAATAAAATGAGTCATGCAATAACTTTAGCGAGCAGAGTTAAGGGGAATCCCAAGACCTTTGGTTATATATAAGAAGCAAGAGGGTAACAAGAGAAAGGGTTGGTCCACTAAAGGATAAGGAAGGAAGGTTGTGGGTGAACCTGAGAAAATGGGTGAGATTCTCAATGATTACTTTGCATCGGTGTTCACTGAGGAGAGGGACATGATGAATGTTGAGATTCAAGATAGAAGTTTGTTTACTCTGGATCATGTTAACGTAAGGAGGGAAGATGTGTGAGAAAATGGGTGAGATTCTCAATGATTACTTTGCATCAGTGTTCACTGAGGAGAGGGACATGATGAATGTTGAGATTCAAGATAGAAGTTTGTTTACTCTGGATCATGTTGACATAAGGAGGGAGAATGTGTTGGGTAGGCTAAAGGATATTAAGATGGACAAATCCCCAGGACCGATGGGATCTATCCCAGGTTGCTGAGGGAGGCAAGAGAGGAAATAGCCGGGGCCCTGACAGATATCTTTGTAGAATCCTTATACACAGGCGAAGTGCTGGAGGACTGGAGGGTTGCTAATGTTGTCCCTCTGTACAGGAAGGGTAGTAGGGATATTCCAGGTAACTCCAAGCCAATGAGCCTGACATCAGTGGTGGAAAGTTGCTGGAGAAGGTACTGAGGGATAGAATCGATTTATATTTGGAAAAGAATGGGCTTTCAGAGATAGGCAACATGGTTTTGTGTGAGGGAGATCGTGCCTTACCAATTTAATGGGGTTCTTTGAGGAAGTGACCAAATTGATAGATGAAGGAAGGGCTGTAGCTGTCTTATACATGGACTTTAGTAAGGTGTTTGATGAGGTTCTCCATGGTAAACTAATAGAGAAAGCGAAGTCACATGGTGTGCAGGGTGTTCTAGCTAGGTGGATAAAGAACTGGTTGAGCAACAGGAGACAGAGAGTAGTAGTTGAAGGGAGTTTCTCGAAATGGAGAAAGGTGACCAGTGGTGTTTCACAGGGGTCAGTGTTGGGGCCACTGTTGTTTGTGATATACATAAATGATCTGGAAGAGGGCATTGTTGGTCTGATCAGTAAGTTTGCAGATAATATGAAGATTGGTGGAGTAGCAGAAAGCATTGGGACTGTCAAAGAATACAGGAAAATATAGATAGACTGGAGAGTTGGGCGGAGAAGTGGCAGATGGCATTCAAACCAGGCAAATGTGAGGTGATGCATTTTGGGAAGTCTAATTCTAGAGTGAACTATACTGCAAACGGAAGACCTTGGGAAAAGTTAATGAGCAGAGAGATCTGGGAGTTCAGGTCTATTGTACCCTGAAGGTGGCTGCACAGGTGGGTAGAGTGGTCAAGAAGGCATATGGTATGTTTGCCTTCATTGGATGGAGTATTTAGTATAAGAGCTGGCAGGTCATGTTAAAATTGTACAAGTCTTTGGTTCGGCCGCATTTAGAATACTATGTACAGTTCTGGTCACCACATTACCAAAAAGATGTGGATGCTTGGGAGATGGTGCAGAGAATGTTTACAAGGATGTTGCCTGGTATGGAAGAAAGGTTGAGTAGGTTAGGATTATTTTCATTAGAAGAAAGGAGATTGAGGGGGGACCTGATTGAGGTCTACAAAATCATGAAGGGTAGAGACAGGGTGGATAGACACAAGCTTTTCCCCAGGGTGAGGGATTCAATAACGAGAGGTCACGTGTTTAAGGTGAGAGGTGAAATGTTTAAGGGGGATACACGCGGAAAATACTTTACACAGCGGGTGGTGGGTGCCTGGAACGCGTTGCCAGCAGAGGTAGTAGAGGCAGGGACAGTGGATTAATTTAAGGTGCATCTGAACAGATGCATGAATAGGTGGGGAGCAGAGGGATACAGATCCTTAGGAATTGGGCGATAGGTTTAGGGCTCAGGCTTGGAGGGCCGAAGGGCCTGTTCCTGGGCTGTAAATTTTCTTCGTTCTTTGTTCTATTTCACTGTGAAAATTTCATATATTCCAAAAACTGAAAAATTCCGAATTCCAATAAACAACTGACCACAAGGATTTTAGATAAAGGATTGTTTACGTGTCCCTCATTTTGGAGGCCCTCTATGTCCATTGGTATTCTCCTTTTAACATTGTCTTTACCCAAGGCATTCAAACTCAGTCCCTCATCAATTCTCTCTCCTACCTCAATGGCATCTGCCAAATATACCTGTCCAAAATTCCCATTATAACTTGCAGTCCAGGCTCTATCACTTCTTAGGAACAGCCAATGCTAGTAGTGACTGCCACTTGATCTTGCTGCTGCAGTGATGACTGTGCTGCCTGCCACTCAAATTGGCCAGCACCTCTCTAGAGCAGGGATTACTCTCAGATGGAGATGGAAGGCCTAATCTGGAACAATGAAGGCGAGTAAGCATCAATGCAGGACTGCTGGGTTTCAGGTGGGGGAGCTCAGGACCACGTTTTGAATGGGAGGTTGGGGAATTCGGCACCCAATAAAATGCAACATTTTATCTTGTTATAAATTTAAGGTTTATATTAGTTATTAAAACATGGGAACATTGACTTTCTATTAAGAGAGGCTATAGGCCATCTGATAAAATAGAAAATTGTCACACTTACAATAAGTATGCATATTTTCAGCTAAGCATAGGACAGAAGATAAATAACACAATTGATATGAAACTTTTGATTCTCTTGATCTGGGAGTAGTAATGCTCATTCTGGTGTCAAAAATGGAAGATGTCACATTTCCTGTCAGTGGCACCCATTATCTTGATGAACACACAAAACGCTAGGAGCTAAATATTATGTTATATTTGGCTAAGTGTGAAATGTGTCAGGTTTTTCTGGAAGGATCCTTGACGCAAGGCCACTGAGATTTTTCACTGTATCATACCAAATGTGACCCATGAACTATGTAGCCCACTCCTATGGTGCTCCGCATATCCAATTTCATCCCCATTTTACAACACACCATTCCCAGAAAAAGTCTCAATTCAGTGAATGTCTGCCAAAAGACCGACATCCCTTATGCCTGCAACATCTTTGAGATATCACTGTGCACCCAGACAAGGACAATGGAGCATTGCAACTCTTCAGCAGCATTACGATGCAGCAGCCACAAAGCCATACAAATCATGGCCCATAGCAATGGAGCAAACTTGTTGGGACGAATGGCCTACATCTGCTCTGACATCTTATGGTCTTATAACTTAGCTGACTCTCCTTGACATCATCCTCTCACTCTAGTCACTGGTTAACTACCAGGCCATGTAGTTTACTTGCCCTTAGCTACATTCTGCCTAAACACCCTCTGTGAGTTACTGCTAGTGTGTTCCCACTGGTCATGTGAATCTTATAATTTTTCAAAAGGGGACCATTATATACTATCAGGCAAACAGTTGGACAAGTGCAAACCTGAGCTTTTATTGACAGCAAGCAAAATGGAACACAAGGAAATAAATACAGGCTGTAGTTGATAGTCACAGTGCAAAACAAATGCTGGAAGCATGAGCTTGACAATCCGTGATGGTCTTCTGCATCCAGCTCAAGTCTACAGGAACTGGGTGTTTGACTTGTAGTGCCCAATGCAGCTGAACTCTGCCATCCACAAGAAGATTTCCTCTTCCTCGTTGTCCTCAACATTCTCCTTGGATGACTGCTCCCATTCCCCTGGCTCGTCAGCATCTATTGCCTATTTGCCTGCTTCAATTGTGTTGAGCTCAGCATGCCAGGATGATGTGGTACACTCTGTCCAGACGATAGTGGAGACCTCCCTTAAGACTGGTACAAGCTTATCGTATACTCCTCCACCGCCCGGGTCACACAATGTGTGCAAATGTGGTGAAGGTGCCACTCTAGCTGGGTGACCAACACATTATATCAAAAAGAGAGCGGCTGCCCCCTTTCCCATTCCAGACCCACAGAAACCATGAAACATTCCAAGATATTCATTAGAGTCCTTCATCACATTTACTTGCCAAATATGGAGTAATGTCCTCCACTGCCCACAGCATCTCGGAAGTTCTATCACTAAATCCTTTGGTATTTAAGGAGTGTAAGTTGTTGAGCTGCCTACCTTGCCTTTGCTATCCCCTTCCCCTATAAATTAGTGGCACAGGCAGAATAAGGCCCTTAAGTATCCATTAATTGATTATTCAAGTGTCTCAATAGGCCTCAAAACAAGTGAGCTAGTGACACACTGCTCCCCACCCCCAGCTTTCAAATGTGTTGGTTGGGGGACCATAAAATTCATCCAAAATATATTGATTGTTAAAATCAAGGGTGTAATTTGAAGCTCCAACTACTGTAAGGAATGTGAAAATGTAGTGATGTCACTGGATGTTGATACTCTGGGGACATGAATTCAAATCTGTAGCAGATGATAAAACTTAAATTCAATATAAATCTGGAATTAAAGCATCTGCATCATGGCAACTATGCAACCGCTGTTCTAAAAGCTCAACTGGTTCACTAATGTCCTTGAGGGAAAGAAATCCTCCATCCTTACGGGTTCTGGTGACTCCAGACTCACAACAGTGTGGTTGACTCTTAACTGCCCTCTGACTATTAGGGTTAGACAATAAATGCTGGCCTAACTGATAATGCTGACATCCATTAAAAAAACAGAGGAATGACTACTCATTTTTCTGTTGGATCTGCATGCCATTCAACCAGTTGTTTGCAAGGGTTTCAGAGATGTTTTGCACAACTATTTCTTCCTCCTATTGTCTTGTCTCAGATCAACAGCTGAATGATTCATCTCTCCATTGAGAACAAATTGTCAGCTGAAGGCTTTGGCTATCTGATTGCTACTCACTGAGGAAAAGCCCAACTTTTGTGTGAAGGTATTATGCCAGAGGATTGAGACATCTGTGGACATAAAATTCTTTTATTAGCAGTAACTTCTATCAGCCAGGAAAGTGTGGTGACAGCTTCTATTCAAAACACTCTTTGGTTTGATGATAAGAATGTACAATGCGATACTATTTAGAGCTACAGTACATCAAATCAAAACATTACATCGAAGGGCGAAATGGTGAACTGAGTCAAACTCAAAGCAACCTCTTTCTGTTTTGACACTGGAGGAGAACAATGTTTTATTTTCACATAAATTAACAAAACAACTTGCATTTATATATTACCTTGAATCTAATAAAATGCCTCAAGATGATTCACAGAGGCAATATGAAACCAAATAAAGCAGCAATCCATATTAGAATAATTAGCCAAATGTTTGATGAAAAGTGGAATATTTAAGGATTGCCTAGAAGAAGGAAACAGAGGTAGAAAGATCCTAATATTTAGGGAGCGAATTCCAGTGCTTGGCAGCCAAAAATATGGCCATCAATGTTGGAGCAATTAAAATTTGGAAAGCAGCAGAGCCAGAATCAAATGAGTGTAGATATTTTTGAGTGTTGTAGGGCTGGAGGAACTCACAGAGAAAGGGAGGAGATGGGTCATGGAGGGAATTGAAAATATGAATGAGAATTTTAAAACTGTGTTGTTGCTAAACTGGAAGTCTGTGACTGATTACAAGCACGTGGATGAAAAGTACGTAGTCCAAGTTAGGACACTGGGAATGGAGTTTTGGCTGACTTCACGCTTGCAGAGGGTAAGATGTCAGAAGTCAGTTGGGAGTGTATTAAAATAGTTATCTGGAGGGAACAAAGTCTCAGCAGCAGAAGAGCTGAAGCAGGAGTGGAAATGCGTGATGTTGTGAAGTTGGGACTCGCCTTAGTAAATGTGCAATTATGTTATCTTTGAAATTCAGTGCCATCTTTGAGCCAGATAGACTGTTCAGCCTCAAGCCATTTCCAGGGGGATAATGTAATCAGTGCCAAAGTCACAGGGCTGGTGGCAGGAACTGAAGACAATTGTTTCAGTTATCCAAATATTTCCTTGGAGGAATTTTCTGCTTATTCAGTAATAGATGTTGGGTAAGCAGTCTGACAATGCAGACCCGGTGGAAAGGGTGGAAGGGTGCGTAGATCTGTGTGTCATCCACATACTTCTTAAGGTATCAGCTCTACAGGCCACTTTATTAATCTTGCTATATTTCTGTTGCAGCAGATGCAGAACATTCCTGAAGAAGGGTCACTGGACCCAAAACTTTAATTCTGTTTCTCTCCACGCACGAAGCCCCTGCTGAGTTTATCCAGCAATTTCTGTTTTTGTTTCTGACTTCCAGCATTCACAATTTTGGGTTTTTTTCTGATAAGTAACATCCAGGAAAGAAAATGTCAGTATTTTGGTCCTTTGTTTAGAGCTGAGATCTTTTCTGGAGGGCAAAGTATGGGGCATTAAAAGAGAGGTAAACCTAGGTATAGTTTGATGATGGATGTCACAGAATGATTGCGGATGGAGTATAGTGAATACCTGAGAATGGCACAAGACAGCTAAGTATGGCATACCATGACAGCAGACTTCCTGGCAGGAGTATCTAAAACAGCTGCAGTGATGGTAAATGATCCATTATATTACTCAGGGCCAAAGACTGAGCACTGCTGGATACTTGTAATCAAGATTTGATGCACACTTGATCCTACAAAGATGATGTCTTATGTTTTTAATATTGTCATGCCCCAGTGTCACAGCAGAACATGAGTGAACCTTTAGGCTATTGACTGCATTTTAACTGCTGTTTTCTTATTTTCAACAGATTTCTCATCTGCTGAGAGCTGTGCTAAGTAATGTTTAAAGAAAAACCAAAAATTTACACGGACTTTAGTGACCAGTCTCAGAAGACGTTGCTTAAGCTTTGTCAGTGGAATATGGAGCCATTTGAATCCAAAGTTCTTTAAAATAAGGCTTCATTTTAAGCTTGAAAATGCTCTGGGGACAGCTTTGCTTTTCAAAGACATATCAAGGCAAGCACTGTAGAAGCATCCTTGCAGGTCCTGGTGACTCACTCCAACCCAGCAAATGGGATGACCTGTGCATTTTGGCCAGGGACGAGATCTCATGAAAAAGGGAATTGGAATTTCGTGTTCCACAGAATATTCAAATACATAGCAGGACTCCGAGGATATCGTATCCAAGGAATTTTTCAATGCAAAACTTAAAATCTTTCCTCAAATGTTCCATAATAAACAGAGTGTGAAAACTTCCAAGACCTTGATGAAAAAAACATAAATTTAATTTGGGTATCTATTGGTGTGAAGTGTTTGATCAAACAATTAAGGACTACTTTTGAATCAGGAAATGCAAAAACTCAGCAGTAGTAAATTAATGATAGCTTGCATGATTTCTTTCTCGTCAGCTTTCACGTTTTTCTTCATGATCATGCTTAAGGCTAATATAAACTTGGCTGTACTTCATGTTTTATTCTATTGGCTTTCTTGTTTATGCTCCTAATGGGCTTCCCAAAACCACATTTTCCACTATCCAGACTGGAGGAGGAAATTGGGCAGGGCAGGCAGGCCTCTGGCAAATTACATGTTCTTCTGAAACAGAAAGAGTTGGAATTATCACAATTTATGGGTAATAGACTCTTTGGACTGAATTATACGTTTTTCGGCTAAGTCCAAGTTGTGATTAGAGTGGTGCTGGAAAAGCACAGCTGGTCAGGCAGCATCCGAGGAGCAGGAAAATCGATGTTTCGGGCAAAAGCCCTTCATCAGGAACTTCCCACTCACTCTATCTCTGCCAGTGTACCAATCATCTACCAAGGATCAGGCTCTACCAGTCTCATATCAGGTTCTACTAGACTGCAATATCTTTCTTCACTCGCTCTCATTCAACCCAACTCCTGTCATCACTAACTTTGCAAGGCTTCTGCGCTGCCTTTTTACTAGCTCAGGACACCTCATCAGTTGCACCCAACAGTAATAGCTGTACCACTTCCATTTCTTGTAAAACTTTCCCCTCTCTCATTCTTGGAGGAAAACAGCCCACGATAGAACAGAAAGAATTAAGGCAGTTTAATGGCTGTCTGACATTTGGCTCCTCACCATCTATGTGGACCACATTGTGAACCTGGCTGCCCTGAGTGGCTGACTGACTGACTGTGTCCTGAAAAAGGGTTACACCTGAAACATCAACTTTTCCACCTCCTGATGCTGCTGGCTTGCTGTGTTCTTCCAGCCTCCCGCCTGTCTGCTACTGACTGTGTCTTAACCCTGGACTGATATCAGATGCCATCTTTGACTTACTGTGTCAGGACCTCCTGAGTAAAGACCAGCACCCCTTATTTGACTGAGGCTTGCCAACAACCATTACAAGCTTCCTGACTTGGTGACTCTGCTAAATGACAAGGCAGGACAGAATGACTAATATCTCTGGCTGATGGAGTAAAGTGCAAAACAGGCAAGGCAGGGTTGCTGTGGTAGGCCCAGAATGAATTATGGTGAGTGAAGAGCCCAGAGTTGGAGCCTGGTCCAGTCCATGGTTTGGTGTGTGCATCCCTGAGCACAGAGTGTGCTTACTACAGCATTACAATGATCATTGCTGGTGCAACCCAAGGTGCAGCGTTGAAGTGCAGAAATGCACTGTAAGTGGAACAGACTTGTGCCAAGGAGGTTATTAGAAGCTGGTAAACATCAGATGCCAATACCCATGAATGTGGGGTTTGTATGGCTGGTGTCCATGAAGCATGCCCCGAGACATCAGCCTCCAGTGTCTAATATGGAAGTTCTACAGAGCAAGTGCTGAGCTGAAATTGTCAGGTATCCGCTCAGATTTCCATGTTGCAATTTCTCGAAGTTTAGCTTTTTTGGCGCATTTGATAAGATAGCTAATTGAATATTAATGAGTCAGGTTGTGCATTTATGAAGGCTTTTAACAAGCAATAATCACCTTTAATTGGTGACTCACCGCTGCCAAGCAAGAAACGTGTCATGCCACTTAGAACATAGAACAAAGAACAATACAGTGCAGAACAGGCCCTTTGGCCCTCGATGTTGCACCGACATGTGAACTATTCTCAGCTCATACCCCTACACCATCCCATCATCATCCATGTGCTTATCTAAGGATTGTTTAAATCTCCCTAATGTGGCTAAGTTAACTACATTGGCAGGTAGGGCATTCTATGCCCTTACCACTCTCTGAATGAAGAGCCTGCCTCTTTCATCTCTCTTAAATCTATCACCCCTCAATTTGTAGTTATGCCCCCTGGTATGAGCTGACATCATCATCTGAGAAAAAAGACTTTCACTGTCTACCCTATCTAATCCTCTGATCATCTTGTATGTCGCTATCAAATCCCCTCTTAGCCTTCTTCTTTGCAATGAGAACAGACCCAAGTCTCTCAGCCTTTCCTCATAAGAGCTTCCCTCCAGACCAGGCAACATCCTGGTAAATCTTCTCTGCACCTTTTCCAATGCTTCCACATCCTTTCTGTAATGAAGTGACCAGAACTGTACACAATATTCCAAGTGCGGCCGCACTAGCATTTTGTATAGTTGCAGCATGACATTGCGGCTCCGGAACTCAATCCCTCTATGAATGAAACCTAACACACCATATGCCTTCTTAGCAGCACTATCAACCTGGGTGGCAACTTTCAGGGGTCTATGTACATGGACTCCAAGATCCCTCTGCACATCCACACTAACAAGAATCTTTCCAATGGCCCAGTACTTTGCCTTCCTGTTATTCTTGCCAAAGTGAGTCACCTCAGATTTATCTGCATTGAACTCCATTTGCCACCTCTCAGCCCAATTCTGCAGTTTATCCAAGTCCCCCTGCAAACTGCAACATTCTTCCACACTGTCCACTATTCACTGACTTTAGTATCATCTGCATACTTGATGGTGCATCATTGACAGTGCTTGTCTTGGTCCACACTGGGCTTTTAAAGACGGCACCATCACAAGGGATGCCAGTTATTTCCAGCATATCCTAGCAGTGGTGAGATGTTCTGGGAACGGTGCATGGTAAAATGGGGCTGAATGTGAGTGACTCCACAGGGTGGAGTAAGTAGTTAATAGAATGACTTTGGGAAGGCCATAAGAAATAGGAGCAGAATTAGTCCATTCAGCCTACTGAGTTTGTTCTGCCATTCAGTGATTGGTAATATGTTTCTCAACCCTATTCTTCTGCTTTTTCCCAATAACTCTTGATTTCCTTACTAATCAAGAACTTATCTATGTCTTAATGCACTTAATGATTTGGTTTCTGCAGGCTCTGTGGAAATGAGTTTCATAGATTAATCACTCTCTGGCTGAAGAAATTCCTCCTCATCTCTGTTCTAAAGGGTAGCCCCTTCACTTTAAGGCTGTGCCCTTGCAACCTAGTCCCTCCTACTAACAGAAACATCTTCTCCATGTCAACTCTATCAAGGTCACTCAGTGTTCCGTAAGTTTCAATCAGATCCCCCTTTTCCCTTTTAATTTCCATTGAATACAGATCCAGCGACCCCAACCACTCCTCATTTGACAAGCTCTTAATCCCTGGGATCATACTTGTAAAATTCCTCTGGATTCCCTGCCAGCACATCCTTCTTTCGATACAAGGCCCAAAACTGCTCAATTCCAAATGTGATCTAGCCTAAGCAGTACATCCCAGCTTTTGTATTCCAGCCTTCTTGAAACGAATGCTAATATTACATTTCCCTGTTAATTGAACCTCTATGTTAACCTTAAGATAATCCTGAACTAGGTCTCCTAAGTCCCTTTGTGCTCAGATTTCTGAAGCCTTTCCCCATTTAGAAAATAGTTTATCTCTTTATTCTTCCTACCAAAATGTATAACGTCACACATTCTCACATGTATTATATCTGCCACTCTTTTCTCACTCTTCTAGCCTGACCAAGTCTTTTGCAACTTCACTGCTTTGTGAACACTACCTGTCTCTCCTCCTATTTTTGTATTGTCTGCAAAGTTAGCAACAATTCCTTCAGTTTCTTCATCTAGATTGTAAATGTATAATCTAAAGAGCTGTGGTCCCTAGACTTGACCCCTATAGAACTCTACTATATACTGGCTGCCATTCTGAAAAAGATCCCTTTTATCACTACTCTCTGCCTTCTATCATCAGCCAATGCTTTCTGGAATCCAAAAGCTCACATCCACTGGCTCTCCTTTGTCTAACTTGCTCATTATCTCCTCAAAGAATTCTAACAGATTTGTCAGGAATGACCTCCCCTTGACAAAACTGTGCTAACTCAGCTTACCATGCACCTCCGAAGACTCCACAATTTCATCCTTAATAATGGATTCTAAAATTTTACCAATGATTGAGGTCAGGCTAACCAGTTATAGATTTCTGTCTTTTTCTTTCCTCCCTATCTAAACAGGTGTGTTATATTAACCATTTTCTGGCCTCTGGGGCCTTCCTTGACTCCTGTGTTTCCTGAAAGATCACCAGCAATGCCTCTACAATCTCCTCAATTATCTCCTTCAGAACTCTGGGATGCAGTCCATGGTCTGGGTGATTTATCCATCTTCAGACTTTCAGGTTCTCCAGCACATTCTCCTTAGTGGTGGCCACAACCCTCACCTCTGCCCCCTGACTCTCTTGAAATTCTGGTCCGCCGCTAGTGTCTTCCACTGTGAAAACTAATATTCAATTCCTCTGCCATTTCTTTGCTCTCCATTACTACTTCTCCAGCCTCATTTTCCAGCAGTCCAAAATACATTCTTACCTCTCTCATACCTTTCTGGTATCCAAAAGGCTCTTCCAATCTTTGTTTATATTACCAGCTAATTTCATCTTCTATAGAGAGAAAACTTGCCAGGTCATAAAACCCTTCAAAATACTTGACACAACTCACACTTAGCCAAAAAGACGCAAGATTAATTCCTTTATAACTGCCAATGAGTCCTTAGTGGTCACCAGTTAGCAGTAGCAAATAAAGAAATAATATTTGTTTCCCTCTATTTTAAACTGTAAATTATTTCTTACATTTGTCTAGAAATTTTTTAAAAATCTCAAACGTGAACAGAACTCATATTTATATAGCAAATTCCCTTTCCTTAAGACATCTCAAAACATCTCATAGCTAATGAATTACACTTGGAACACTGTCACTGTTGGCTCATAGGAAAACGCAGCAGCCAAATGGTACACAGCCCAGTCCCATGAACAGCAAATGAACTAATTAATCAGATAATCTGTTTTAGTGGCGATGCTTGAGGAGCAAATATTGGCCAGTGGCTTGGGAGAATTCCAAGTTCTTTTTTGAATAGTGATCTGGAATTCTTATACATGTTCTTGAGCTCATCCAAAAGACCTCTGACCAAAGGGCAGGATTCTCCCCATGGGCACTTTGACCCTAACATCAGAATCACATGCAATGAAACGGCCACACTGAGTGAAGAAGAGTCACTGGGCTGTGACTTTCTCCGATCTGGCTGATTTGTGGTCAGGTGACAGACCCACCTTCTTATTCAGGATTGTGACCAGGCTCTAAAAGCTAGACTACCAATAGGAGGCCTTCCAGCTTGAAAGAAGCAGCAGGTTGCATTTTCAGGTAAGTCAGGGTGAGAGAGAGAATGAGAGAGAAAGAGGAGATTGACCCAAGATAGAGGCACCTCTCTTCAGCTTTCTTAACTTTCAAATGAAAGAAGTGGCTAATCCAACCGACCCACTGACTCTATTGGGAGCTTCCATTCAGGGAGCCTAGCTCAACCAGGGCAAGCAGAGAGAGTCTCTGAGCCTGCCTGGAGCAAAGGTCTCGGAGTTGCTGCCAGAAGGCAGCTACATTCCCTGCAGTCTCTGGGGACTTGGAGCCCAATGGGAAATGTGTCATTCTCAAGCAATTCATTTTTGTAAGCTTTTAGACTCCCTTCATTAGCTACCTCCATCAATAAATGGCCATCAGAGCAGGGCAAACTGAAATCCAGCATATCAGCTTGTAATACGAATCTATATGTGTTTGTTTCCTTGCTGGCCTGCATTGGTGGGGAAAGATTCAGCCCAATGCAGTCTTCTCTCAAAGTGCAACTCAGCCTAGGTTATGTAGTCAAACCTTGCAGTGGAAATTTATCATAAAAACTCAAATCATGATCAAGCTTTCTGTGGTTTGCTGTAGAATGGACATACAGTTCGATGGAAGTCCTGACAAAAATGCCAGTGTGGGAATGGTCTGGGAAGTTGCAAATTCCATCAATTGATGTTCTCTGCTGCCTAGGACCCTCACAAATGAGCTACAGCTGGAGACTTCAGAGAATTCAGACAGATTAAAACACAACTTAGCATCTAGGTGACTATAAAAGTTAGCCTGCCAGTTACCCCAGACATCCAACTCCTCGATTTGACAACCTCCCCGACAATTATCCCTGGCTACCACATTGACTCAGTTTGATTATTACTCTGATTTGATCAATCAAACGCCTGAAACCCTTTCAATCTGACACAAATCTATACCTCCACCTCGACTGCTCTCACTCCAAAGACCTGTCCATGCTCCCAAACCTACCCAATCACAGCCCTAATTTTAGTTAGCTACTGCCCAATAATCTCCTGACTATCCCACAGACCTGACCCAAGAACCTTCCAGCTCCTTCATGAACACTCCCTGATCTGACCACCTCTCCCAAGCAACCGAATATTTCTCAACCCAACCTGAATCCCACCTGACCTAATATCCCCCTGACTGCTTCTTGACTATCTGATTGCCCTTCAATCTTATCTACTCATCCACCCTACCTTCACCCCAGCCCTACCCACTTACTCATCTCATGCGCTTATACACCTCACAAACTCTTGCCAACTATCTTAATCACCTCTCAACCTATCAACCATAATTCACCTTACTCTCCTACTTACCCACTTACCCATTCATTCATTCAATCACTCACTCACACAACCTCTTCCCAATCATAACAATTGAAGATCAGACCTATGTACATCATATGGTAGATAATGCCATAAAAAAAGGAATGTTCCTTCTTTACAAGTCTCTATACGGAATCCTACATTGAGCAAGTAATTCTGAATGCTGCATCAGAGGTGAAAACCTTTTAAAAATGACGAGGCATGTGGTTCCAATGCTGATTTGAAGCTTTGAGCTAATGTCTTTACTGAGCATGAATACAATTCCCCCTGTTAAATAATTAAAAATATTGATAAACATCTGACAGAAAGGTGAAGTTTCTGAGAACAGTTTACTATTGTATTTCTTTTGTTTTTAAACCTGATATTGAAGTTTTAAAAAAATTTGTAGCATAAGATATTCAGTTCTGATAATTGACTGGAATTGTAGGCAGTATTAGCAAGAACTTGAGGTACAGAGTGATGCCAATTGCATGGGTTCAATCCCTGCACAGGTTTAGGATACCATTAATACTCTTCTTCTCAACCTTGTCCCTTGCCTGGTGATCCTCAGGTTGACTACGACCAGTTGAGTCTTGAATGAAATAGCAACCCTATGGTCCTCTGAGACAGTGGCAACTTTACCCTTATTGGCAATGGTGTGGATATAAATGATGAGAGATTGATGTTGGGTGCATTGTTGATTTTGGTACATATTTTCAAGGGTCTCATGATGCAGTACAACAAAAATTATGAATTCTCATTGGAATAGGGGATTGGTTAGACTGTTTTCTATTTGACTCAATTTGCACACGAATCAGATTCTTTTCCAGTTCATTTCTCAAAGGTGATATGAATTGTTTCATAATTATTAATGCTTAGAATCCTGGCTTTTAATAGTTACAGTCCCCTGTTATATGAGTCGGCCTTAGATATAATTAAAAGCAGATACTACAGATGCTGGAAAAGAAACAGAAATAGAAACAGAAAATGCTGAATAAACTTAGCAGATTCTGGCAGCATCTGTGGAGTGAGAAACAGAGTTACAACTTTGAGTCCAAAGACTACTTCAGATCAGTGATTCAATTTGCTGGATTGTTGTGATCTCAGCCCAGGTGGAAGTTCATTACAAAGGTCTTAGCTCTGAACTGGAAGGTGAAGGGGACCCAGTAGCATCTCCTGTTCCTGATCGATATGCAACGAACTATGTTTATATTTTAACTGGAAGGTACATAGCCAAAATAAACAAATGACTGAGAGGCATTGCAATGCATGCCACCATTCATTTGTCTATTTGTGTGTGTAGTTAGGGTGACACATCTGTGCTGTACTCTGGCAATGCTGAAAGAACACATTTCGTATATTATAACAGTGACCACACTTCAAAAATCCTCATTGGCTATGAAGCATTTTGGATCATTTTAGAATTCCGGCCATAATGACAATATGGTTCCACCCATAGCAGGTAGACTGCAGCGGTTCAAGAAGGCAGCTCACCACCACCTTCTCAAGGCTGGCTAGGGACAGGCAATAAATGCTGGTCAGCCAATGACACCCACATCCCACAGATGAATTTTTAAAAAATCATCATAAGGTTGTGAATGATGTTAGCGAAATGCTATTTGTTTTAATACTTGTTGCTAATAGTCGCAAAAGAAAAATCTCAGTGGAGGTTTCAAAGAACAATCAATTCTAGAACTTTATCAGACCAGAAGTTAAAGGGTTGAAGAAAGTAGCAGGCAGGAGTGAAAAACAGGAAAACAGTCCCTATCAAGGTCAGATTAGCCAGAATTAGTCATGGACTTCAGAATAAAACATAATGAAAAATATCATATTTAAGTTTGAAAATAAAAATATGAATTGTAATTTTCTGTATTATATATTAAGAATGAATAAAAAAAGAATGTTGTCATGGATGTGAGGTATATGAAAACAATACATTGCAAGTATAAGAAAGTGTGAAAAGGGCTAGATTTTGTGGTGCCAGTAGGGGTCTTACCCACCAGACAGACAACTGGGGGTGGCGAGAGGGGCAAACCTAATCAGTTCAAAGGTGAGGCTTAATGGAATCAAGTACACTTCAGACAATTAAATGACAATTAAATGGACCTTTCCTGTGATTGAGGTCCCCAGCTCAGACTACTGGTCAGTCAGTAGCTGGCAGCTATCAGCTATCGGAAAGCACCCATCATTCAAGCTCAGAATGCCTTATGAGTTATGCCCAAGGGCATCTCCATTAACGCCAAGCTATTATCAGGCTCCATTCAGTGCTTCCCTTCCACATGCTGTATTCAATGTACCATATAATGTACATGATACCACTTTCTTCTCTTGATGGACAATTCTCTAATTTTGTGCAAAAGATATGCAAGCGGAGTTCAAACTTTTAATTAACCACTATTCAACTGTTGGCATCTCTTTGTCACAAATGCTGTTTTCATGGTGCTAATAATGTAGAAAGCATAAATACACAGTGGGAGTTTAGGTAGTTATATCAAGTGGAGAGGCAGTTCAGACATTGCATTTGGCCTCATCCATCTCTTACTTGCAAAGCAAAAAAATCATCAAGTGTTCTGAATCCAGATTGCTATACACTGTGACGCGATAATATTAGTTCAGTTTGAATATTGTATGAGGACTGAGTTGAATTTAGTTGTGATGACTTCCAGGGCTAGATATCCTGCTGCCACTTATTCATTGATTGAAACTGATAAAAATAATGTGGTATTGGAGTTTAATATCCTCTAAAGACTTATTGCTTACAATATTGGATTTAAGTTGTTTCATATGATATTTTAATACAATTGTTCATCTGTTTATAATAAATGGGTGAACAGCTGAATGAAGGAATTTTACATTAATATGTTTAGCAAAGGAAATGAAAACCCCTTCTTACATGGTACATTCGTTCAAATAACAAAAAAAGACTTTTTTGATAGTAGAAACTACACCTGCAATACTTCTTGAACTCCTCCAGGAATCCACTTGCAAATTAAACAGTTTATGATACAAAATTCCATTGCATAAACCTTATCAGCACACACAAATAGCCCACAGCTAAGAAATATAACCCAGATGCCTAATGCAGGAGAAAACCTATTCCAGTGATGTTTGCAATGTTGAGTGGAACTTGTGCTGTACACATGTAGCTAATTGAACTAGCTTTACGATGATACAGAGGTACTGTCTGAGGTGTGTTTGGGTAGTAACCTCTTGAAATAACTCTAACTGCAGCCTATGTTAAACAACTGATTGCTGTTTGTGACATAGTGTTATCTGCAAAACTGTTGCCATATTTGCTTACACCAAACAGTCACTGCATTACAAAGTAATTTTTAATATGAGCTGCTTGGAGTTGTTTCAGTGAGACCTGATAAACTGTTATATAAATGTAAGATGATCTTTATTTGACTTTAATGTTTTAGCAGCAAAAACATTGATATTGGAGAATAACATTTTAAATTTATATCATTCCTAAAATATTAAACACAATGTTTCTATCAGATCTTTATGGCTACACAACTCAAATCTTCATTATTTACTATCTCTTGTGCTGGTGATAAGCAAATATTTTAAACTACAGAGGGTGTTTGATGGTCTCAGCAGTAATGTAGTTCTGAAGTCTTATTTTCCCTATCTGACAATGATTGACTGATTCAACGTAAAATCTGATATAAACTGCACATAATAGATTACTAAGGGACCCCTGAGGTTCAAGGCTCATGTGCATGTGGAGTTATGCAGAGATTTACTTTCGTACAATATCATCTTCATTGCCATTTTTTTGTTGAAAATCTTAGATGAATGACTTATCCATGATGTAGCTTTAAACTAAAAGTAAAAAAAAGATTTAAAACGATTTAAGGCAAAGTAAACAACGTTGTGAAGAGGAGATGCAAAGATTTTGACTTTTGTAAGTCCAGGCTTCAATAAGAGGAGGACTCCTTCTAAGATTAACCTTGTCCTAACTAACCAAGGCGTAGGGTGAATGAGGAAGGGAAGCAAGTTTCTCTCTCCTCATCCGGGGAATTTGAGACTTAGGGGTATCCCACCTGGAAACTTAACAGCTTGGGAAGGCTCACCTTGGATGATTGTAACACAGGACAGCCAAAGTCTTATTACTTATTCACTTTCATTTGATGATTTAGATCCTCCTCATCTCCCCAAGTTCTAACATCGGTTCTTTACTTTACTCAAATTCGTACGGGAGTCATTGCTCTCTGTTTATGATGATGCTTTCCTACTTCAGTGCTGCTTTTATCTACTCCTTTCATTGTGCTGCTTTTGGTCCTTACATCATGCTGCCCTTCTCCAAGTGATTGAATATTGCTCCTATTACATTGGGAACAATCTTTAACATTGTCAAATTTGGATCTGCCGTTTAATCTCTTGAAGCAGCAACAACATGTCAGAACTAATAGCACAGCAGGGGAAAGGGGTGAAAGAAGATAGAGATAAGTGCTGCACCGTAGAACAAGCAAGGTGTCATTTGGGCATGTCTGTAATGGGTTGTAGAAGGAAGGCTTAACAAGATAAGAAATCCCATAGTTTTAAAACCCTGGGAAAGAACAAAGTTAGTTAAGGAGACTGTACATTAAGTGTTTATCACAGAATTGTTATGGTACAGAAGGAGGCCATTTGGTCCATTGTGCCTGCAATGTTTCTACTTCCTAATACCACTCTCCTATCTTTTCCTATATCCTGCAGAGAATTTTTATTTATCAAAATAATCATCTAATATCCTCTTGAATGCCTCAATTGAATCTTCTCCCACCACATTTCCAGACAGTGCATTCCATACTCTAATGACTTGCTGAATGAAATTTTTTCTTCCAAAACCTGTACTGCATTTGTATATATCTTTAAATCTATACTCTGTCATTCTTTTTTCCTTTATGATTGACAACAGCTTCTCCCTATCTACTCTACAGGCTTGGTAATGTAGAGTCCCTAACTAATGTTTGGTTCAAATCCATCATGCTGAAATTTGAATTCAATAAAAATCTGGAATTAAATAGTGACCACATAATCAATGTTATAAATGAAAAGCCTGCTTTTATAAAATTCATTCATAGAATATCTGGACCAGCATTTATTGCCCATAGGGCAGTAGAGAGTCAACCACACTGCTATAGGTCTGGAGTCACATGTAGGCCAGATCAGGTAAGGATTGCAGTTTCCTTCCCAAAATGAGATTAGTGAACCAGATGGACTTTTTCTGAGAATTGACAATGGTTTCACAGATCATTCGACTTCTAATTCCAGATTTTTATTCCATCATCTGCTGCTGCTCATGCCCGAAACGTCGATTCTCCTGCTCCTTGGATGCTGCCTGACCTGCAGCGCTTTTCCAGCAACACATTTTCAGCTCATTACCTGAGTCTCCAGATTACATCGACTCTCCTGCTCCTCAGATGCTGCCTGACCTACTGTGCTTTTCCAGCACCACATTCTCAACTCCAGATTAATAGTCCAGTGATAATACCATTCGGCCATTGCCTTCCCTAACACCCTTGAGGGAGGTAAATGTGCCATTCTCACTTAGCCTAGTCTACAGGTGACACTTAGCTGCCCTCAAAGTGATCTAAGAAACCAGTCAGTTCTATCACACCATGATAAAGCCTAAAGGAAGAAATGAAACCAGATTGGCCATTTCACATGGACCTAGGCACCAGATGTGATCATCAGTGTGTTGTGTGGCACTACCCCCCCAACCCCCAAACAATACAACAAATTGTTCTATAATAGTTGTGAAAAGATTTGGAGAGCTGCTTCACAGAGTGGTCAAGGAACAGCCTGACATAGTCATACCCACAATATTCCAGATTTCATTATTACCATCCCTGAGGTACCAACACAGTGGTATAGTCAGAAGGGAGTTACCCAATGTGTCCTAAACATTGACACTGGGCCTCATTAAATCTCTGGGCATCAGGTCAAATATGGACAAGGAAATCTTTGATTTACTATTTACTATGCTGTTCTTAGTTAAAAATCAATGCTCCTCCATGTTGTACATCATTTGGAGGAAGCTTTGAGGGTGGCAAGGGCACAGAATGTACTCTAGATGAGGGACTTCACTACCAAATCACTGAGAGTGGCTCAGCAGCACTACTACTGACCAAGCTGCCTGGGTTTTTAAGGACACAGCAGTTAGACTGGGTCTGTGGAAAGTGGTGAAGGAACCTAGAAAGAGGGAAAAACTTACTTGATCTCACTCTCTCCATGTTAAAAATCACACAACACCAGGTTATAATCCAACACGTTTATTTGGAAGTACAAGCGTCCGGAGCACTGCTCCTCGACTAGCTACCTGAGGAAGGTGCAACACTCTGAAAGCTTGTACATCAAATCAACCTGTTGGGTTATAACCTGGTGTTATGTGATTTTTAACTTTGTCCACCCCAGTCCAACATCGGCATCTTCACATCATCACTCTCTCCAACCTGCCCCAATGCATCTGTTCTTGACAGTATCAGTAGGAGTGAACACTGCACGGTCCTGTCTTTAAATTGAGGATGCTCTCCATTGCATTGTGTGGCACGATCACTGTGCTAAATGAGATTGATTTTAAACAAATCTAGCCATTCAAAACAGGGCATCCATGAGTGCTATTAGCAGAATTGTCCAACCACAATCTGCAACTTCATGGCCTGGCATGACCCCCACTCTATTTTTACCATTAAGTTGGGAGGTCAACCCTGGTTCAATAGAGAGGGCAGAAGGGCATGTCAGGAACAGTACCAGATGTTTAAAAAAATGATGTCTCAACCTGGTGATGCTTCAGCATAGGACTACTTGTGTGCCATATATGTTAGGAGGTTCTCAATGTCATTAGGGAAGGAATTACAGGATTTTGACCCAATTACACCAAAGGACAAACAATGTATTTTCAAGTTTGGGCATCTCATTGAAGAAACATGCTAAAACCCTAGAGAGAGTTAAAAGAAGATTTACTAGAATGATACGAGGAATGAGGGATTTTAGATACAAGGAATGATCAGAGAAATTGTTCTTTTTGTCCACGGGACAGAGAAGATTGAGTCATTGAGTCACAGAGTCATAGAGTCATAGAGCTGTACAGGATGGAAATAGACCCTTTGATCCAATTCGTCCATGCTGACCATATAACCTAAATTAATCTAGTCCCAGTTGCCAGCATTTAGCCCATATTCCTTGAAACTCGTCCTATTCATATACCCATTCAGATGTTTTAAAATGTTGTAATTATACCACCACTTCCTCTGGCAGCTCATTCCATACACGCATCACCCACTGCATGAAAATATTGCCCCTTATGTACCTTTTACACCTTTCCCCTCTCAGCTTAAACCTATGCCCTCTAGTTTTGAACTCCCCCACCTCAGGAAATGTCTGTCTATTCACCCTATACATGCCTCTCATGATTTTATAAATCTTTTTACGGGAACCCTCAGCCTCCGTGATCCAGGGAAAACAACTCCAAACTATTCAGTTTCTCCACATAACTCAAACCTTTCAACCTTCCAACACCCTTGTAAGTCTTTTCTGAACACTTTCAAGTTTCACAACATCCTTTCTATAGCAGGGAGACCAGATTGCATGCAGTATTCCAAAAGTGGCCTAACCAATGTCCTGTTCAGCTCAACTCCTATACTCAATGCTCTGACCAATAAAGGCAAGCATACTAAGCATCATCCTCACCCTCCTGTCGAGCTGGTCCTCCAAATTCAAGGAACTATGAGCCTGCTCTCCAAAGTCTTTTTGTTCAGCAACACTCCCTAGGACCTTACCATTAAGTGTATAATTCCTGCCTTGATTTGCCTTTCCAAAATGCAGCACCTCACATTTATCTAAATTAAACTCCATTTGCCACTCCTCAGTCCATTAGCCCAACAGATCAAGATCCTGTTGTACTCTGAGGTAACCTTCTTCACTGTCCACTATACCTCCAATTTTGGTGTCATTTGCAAACTTACTAACCATACCTCTTATATTCACATCCAAATCATTTATGTAAATGATGAAAAGTAGTGGACCCAGTACTGATCCTTTTGGTTCATCAAGGTGACCTTATTTCAGATGTTCGAAACTATGATCAATTTTTGACAGGGTAAAGAAGGATATTCTGTTTCCACTAATTGGTACAGTGTGTCAGTAACTAAAGTCACAATTTCAAGATTGTCAGCAAGAGAGCTAGAAATGAGATCAGGAGAAACCTTTTTACTTAGAGAATTGTTAGGATTTAGAATGCGCTGCCTGGGAGAGCAGTGGAGGCAGATACCATTGGTTCCAAAAGAGAGCTGAATATCTATTTGAACGTGATTAATTTAAAGGGCTCTGGAGATAGGGTTCATTTATCATTCTCACCTGTCTATAATCTCTACACTGATTTTGGGGTATCAGTGTGCTATAGTTGTTATGCCTGGACTAATAATCCAGGATGAAACTTTATTGCTGGAACAGCACAGCAGGTCAGGCAGCATCTAGGGAACAGAAGATTCGACGTTTCGGGCACATGCCCTTCTTCAGGAATGTGCCCGAAACATCGAATCTTCTGTTC
The DNA here is from genome assembly GCF_004010195.1 of Chiloscyllium plagiosum. NCBI lineage: Eukaryota > Metazoa > Chordata > Chondrichthyes > Orectolobiformes > Hemiscylliidae > Chiloscyllium > Chiloscyllium plagiosum. The sequence continues at coordinate 45,960,806 of NC_057724.1, forward strand.
CCTAGATGCTGCCTGACCTGCTGTGCTGTTCCAGCAATAAAGTTTCAGCTTTGATCTCCAGTGTCTGCAGACCTCACTTTCTCCCCTAATAATCCAGGATCCAAGGCTAATGTTCTGGGATCAGGGGTCCAAATTCCAGCATGGCAAATGATGAATTTTAACAAAAGGCAGTATCACTATTTTGTTTTTACCTTCAACACTACCTATTTGGGACAGCCAAATAGTCATTATTTTTCTCCACATGTGACCATATGCGTGTTTCCTATTAAATAATGAGACATTTTAAGAGTTGCCAATGGGCCAGACATCCCACCTTACCATTTGCTGATAGCTTCTAAAGAAAATCTAATTGGGAGCCTGTGTATGAAATTAAGTTTGAAATTTGAACATTGTGAATTTCTTGTGGGTGCAATGTTTCTGTTGGAAAATCATGGAAACTGTAATTCCAGCAAACGTTGCCACAGGATTAATGAAGAGGAGATGACTCCATTGTAGTATGTTAAAAATATAGACTCAGTATTACTGTATTTGTTGCTTGCAATCAGATTTAACCAAACAAAAGAGTCATTTTGATACTCATTGTAAGACTGTGCTACTCAGTGAGAAGTGACATTTCAGAAATCTGCACATCCTGAAGTTCAGCAACATTAGACAATGCTTAAAAATAAATCAATTTCCTCAGACACCCTGTACTAGTGCCGTGCTAAGTGGCTATACAGACCTCTTCAAATACAACAATATTCACATGGTCATTCCAGTTCTATTCACAAACTTCTAATTTATCTGAATACAATGCTTTTCATTCCCAGCAGCATGGCTGAGTTCAGTTTAAATTTTGACACATCATCTAGTGCTGCAAATTGGAATCTGAGGTAGTGATTCATGCATTTCCTCTCTAAGACTCTCAGATGTCATTCAACTTGTTGACAAGCCATTGTTTGTATTTTTTAAAGTTTTTGTTGTCAAACTTCAAAACTCCAAACTGCTGTCATCAAATATTTCTCTGCTTTTGAATAACAATATTAAATGGGTAAGTTCAAAACCTAATTGATGATAAAGTGACAATCACTCATGCTTGCATTACTATTATTAATAAAAACACAAACTTGCTGTTTATCGAACTTAACTCTATTAACATCACTGTCAATGCATTTTCAATAAAATATAATTATAGATTGTTAAAATTGCTATGTCAATTTCATACAACAATTGCTTAATATAATTTCAAGATTACTTGAATATAAACATATGAACAAGAAGCTACTATCAGTTCTGAAGAAAGGTCACTGGACCCGAAAATTTAATTCTGCTTTCTCCTTTGAGTTTTTCCAGGAATTTCTGATTTTGTTTCTGATTTCCAGCATCCACAGTTCTTTGTTTTTTAAACAAAGAGTAAGATTGGTCATTCAGCCCCTTGAGCTTGCTCTGCCATTTAATAAGATCATGGCTGATCCGATGGTAACCTCAAATCCATATTCCCGTCTCCCCAATTACAACTCTGCCTTAAAAATATTCAAGGGCCCTGCTTCCAACAGCTTTTCAGAAAGAATTCAAATAAATCATGATTTGGAGAGGCCTGGTGTTGTGTGATTTTTAACCAAATAAATCATGATGCTGTCTGACGAATGTTTACCTCCTTTCTGTATTAAATGAGTGACACCTTATTTTTAAATAGTGACCCCTAGTTCTAGATGTTTACTTAAGAAGAAACATCCCTTCTATATCTAACCTATCAAGACTCTCAGAATCTTCCATGTTTCATTCAAATTGCCTCATGATCACGTCATGTAAATTGATTCTAAACGACCTATCATTAACCCCATTCTAAATGTTGATCACTCCGTACAAGAGATTTTTAAATTATTTTTCAAGTGTTGGAAATATATGTCAGGTCTGTCAACAGCCAAGAAGGGAAAAAGACAGATTTAAGATGGAGAATCTTTGTTCAGATACCATCTATCAACATTTTCTCTCCTTATTCCAGATTTATAGTATTCATAGAAGATTTTTATCAGACTGTTGTTTCTGTTTCTGCACATTCACCTATTGTGTGTTGCTCTCTTGCTTTTATACTCAGAACATTTGTGTCTTCTGTGTGATACAGAAACCCGATGGCATGTGGTTAGCTGCCTCACAGTGTCAGGGACCTTGGTTTGATCCCACCCTTGGGCAACTGTCTCTATGGAGTTTGCATGTTCTCCCTGTGTCTGTGTGGGTTTCTGCCAGGTTCTTTGGTTTCCTCCCATATTTCAAAGATAGGTGGGTATTCATGGGGAATGGAGGGTTGGTGCAGACTTGCTGGGCTGAATGGCCTGTTGCCACACTGTAGGGATTCTATGGAATTGTACAGGGTGGCCCCATGTATTTCCTGAAATTAGTACCTATGGCGATAATGGGTGCACTGGTGGTAATCTTCCAACAAACCTTAGATGTGGGACAAGTGCCAGAGGACTGAAAAAGTGCCAACGTATCACTTCTTTTCAGAAAGAGAGGGAGACAAAAGACAGGCACCTATAAGCTAGTTAGCTTAACATCTAGCATTGGGAAATTCTAGAATCGATTATCAAGAATGACATAGCGGAGCGTTTAGAAATACAAAATAAGATCAAGCAGAGTCAGCATGGCTTCATGAATTGGAATCCTAACAAATTTATTAGAATTGTTTGAAGAGGTAATGAGTATGTTAGAGGAAGGGGAAACCAGTAGATGTAAATTGTTTGGAATTCAAATTTCAACAAGATACCACAATTGAATAAGATAAGAGTCCATGGTCTTTGGGGTTCGACATGAGAATGGGTAGAGGTTTGCCTAATAAAAGAGTTCGGATAGAGGGGGAATTTCAGGATGGCAATTTGTAACTAGTAGAGTGCCACAGGGATCATTGCAAGTAAATGCACCATCACCAAGTCTGTGGATGGCAAAAAAATAGGTGGGAAGGCAAATAGTGAGGATAGCACAAGGAATCTACAGAAGAATATAGAGAAGTTAGGTAGGATGGGCTTGTGCCTTTTGGAATTTAGAAGAATGAGAGCAATCAAGCATATAAAATCCTTAGGGGGCTTGACAAAGCAGGCATGGAAGGGTTGCTTCCCCTTATGGGAGAGTCAAGAACGAGACAGCATAATGTCAGAAGAAGCAGTAGCCCATTTAAGACAGAGATAAGGATTTTTTACTCTGAGGGCAGTACAGCTGTGGAATCCTTCACTGCACAGGGCTATAGAAGTTTGGTTGGTAAGAGTATTGAATGCTGACCTAGTTTTATTTTCGAGAAAAGGAATCAAGGGTTACGAGGTTAAGGCAGGAAAGTGGCATTACTAATTATGAGATCAGCCATGATCTCAATCAATGGTAGAGTGGACCTGAAAGGCCAAATTGCCTAATTAGGCTCTTTCATCCTGTGGTCTTATTAGCACAGACTCTTGGATCTATATTTTCATAGGAAAGAAGCAGTCAGTTCTCTAAAAGTGATGGCAAATACATGAGAGATAATCACATTTCTGCTACTGTGAAAAAAGTTTTTTTCTATTTTCTATCTGCACTTGTAATTTTTGTTTGTTTTTTTCCATTAACTTGTTTTGCCTTTGCCCTTCTTTCAGATGATTATGCTGAGATACAGCGCTTTCTTTCATCTTTGCTAATGCTGCTAATCTCTAACCAAAGTAAGTCAAACTTCATATACTTGAAATAGTCTCTGGCCCTATTCATCACAATAACTTTGTTGATTGTGGAAGAGCAACTCCAGTGCTGAATTCCTTCAGTAGATTAAAGAGAAATTCCCACCAGACATTTACTTGCATGGTGAAGTTACAAAATACAAGATAAACTTGAAAGAATTGGATGGTAAGGACTCATCCTACCTTATCTCACCTTTTAGACAAACTTCACAATCTCCCTTCTTTATCACATTATGTAAATCACTTTTTCATCAATCTGAGATTTTTGCTTTTATTAACCTGTTCTAAAGAAATTTTCACCAGTTTTAGTATAAGTCTACTTGTTCTTCTGTCTTGCCTTACTTTTTAGGTTAAACCCTGATTCAAAATGCAAAACTAGCTGATTGTTAAATTTACTCACTTTACAATTCAGTTTTGAATGGGGCACCACCTTGAATTGATGCAGTCCTTCTGATGAAGGTGGGATTTGTTGCGTATCTTCAATATTTTCTGTCCTTATTTTGTTTGAAGATGTCGACCTTTAATTAGTACAAAATGAATCCCATGGTCAGCCTAAATAAAGATGCACATGGAGATGAAATCATAGAATCGTATGGTTCGGAAGATGCCCTTCAGTTCATCAAGTGTTCAGCAATTTGAAGCCATGCAGTTAAAAAATGAATTAGTGCTAATGTGGTCAGATTTGAGAGTCAAGCTGTTCTGTCTTTTGGGCATATGGTTTCTATGTTTCATTATGGAATTAGAAAATTTGAATTTGAAGCTTCCGGCATTTAGGTTGTGAAGCAAAATACATCAACAACAAGTTTGCTGTGTTACTCTTAAGTTATTATATTAGACGTGGCATGGTGGCTCAGTGGTTCGTACTGCTGCCTCACACTGCCAGGGATCTGGAATCAATTCCATCCTTAGGCGACTGTCTATGTGGAGGCTGTACATTCTTCCTGCGTGCGCGTGGGTTTCCTCCTACAGTCCAAAGATACGCAGGTTAGGTAGATTGGCCATGCTAAATTGCCCATAGTGTTCAGGGATATGTTGGCTAGGTGGATTATGCAGGGTTACAGGGATAGGGTAGGGGATGGGATGCTCTTCAGAGAGTGAGACTTGATGGGCCAAATAGCCTGCTTCTGCATTGTAGGGATTCTATGATTCACTTCCTCCCTGACTCACACCTTTAGCATCTCTTGCTATCCAACCTGTATTCCAGTTTCAATCACAATAGGGGGAGTGGTAGGGAAGTTCAATTGCTATTCCCTGATTTTATGGCATTTTATGCTTAGATACTGGGCACGCAAACTAGCAAACAAGATACTGAGACTGCATTTGGAAATGACCAGCAACACAATTTCCAACCTGAAATTTGTAGCCTGCAGACATACTGAAGGGGGCTGGTTTATGAAAAACAGCTGCTTAAAGTGATGCAGGAGCAAGGAATGAGTCCTGAGCTAATATTAAACTAATTAAAAATGAATCCTATTGTTTCACCTGGGAGTTTCTGTTTCAGACTTCACGGTCACTGAGAAGTCTGAAATGTGAGATTTCTGACAGGGTGTTATCGAATACATTTCCTAAAAGCAATGTTTATACCCTCACATAAATTATAGTTTACAAACTTATGTTGTTGCAATGCTAAAACAGAGTATTGTTACAGCTGAGTATTACGAGCAATACTATGGATCATGGAGAGGTATTAGAAGTGAGATTATAATAGTGAGTAAGAATTAGATGAATTGCAGAGTAATTTAAACAAATTTGGCAAAATTGAGGCACACCAAGTTAGTTACATTTATAAAGTGAAGTGAGTGGATCTCACTGTAGAGTTCAAAATGTAGCAAAGCTCCTTTTTAAATCTGTTAAAATGGCTTGCTTTGAAATATTGTTAAAAGATTAAATTAGCCTTCACTGTTTAATATCTGCTTGATATTTAGTGAGATCACTATATAGAATTACATTTTGTTCGAAGAGGATTTTTGATACACATGGGAAGACTTTCTGGAACATTAAATTTCATCAACATCAAATCAATTAAGTTATGTCATTCTTACCAAAAGGATCTTATACTATGAGGTTAAAATTAATCTGCTCTCAGTGTAGGTTAGGTGCATTAGTTCTAAAATAATTTGTTACCTGGATTTCTAGAACATACTGTCCTAAGAAACTATCCAAATACATTCAATAAATTCATTCCCCAAAGGTTACCTTTGCAACCATTTCAGGGTGTCCTCCATGGGCAGCAACCATACACACTCCAGATCCCATACACACTCCAGATCCCACATCCACATTTTGTGACAGGACTTCACTCAGACTGAGGATGAGAAATTTACGTCTGAAATTAGTATCTTAAACTTAAGTTATGGCAATTACGGTATGGAAACAGAGTTACTGAGATGGTTTGGGAAAACAGGTTAAAAGTTAAGACAGTTGAGATCCATTGGCAGATGACTAAAGAAGTATTTTGTAACCCTCAACAAAGATATATTCTATCATAGAATATAGATCATAGAACGGTACAGAACAGTACAGGCCCTTAGGCCCTCAATGTTGTGCCAACCTTTTAACCTACTCTAAGATCAAACTACTTACAAACCCTTCATTTTACTATCATCCATGTGCCTATCCAACAGTCGCTTGAATGTCCCTAATCTATCTAACTCTACTGCATCTCTGGCAGTGCAGTTCATGCACCCACCACTCTCTGTGTAAAAAACCTACCTCTGACATCTCCCCGAAATCTTCTTCCAATCAACTTAAAATTATGACCTTTCATGATAACCATTTCTGCTCTGGGAAAAAGTCTCTGGCTATCCACTCTATCTATGCCTCTCATCATCTTGTACACTTCTATCAAGACATCTCTCATCCTTCTTGGCTCCAATGAGAAAAGTCCTAGATCCCTCAACCTTTCTTCATAAGACATGCCCTCCAGTACAGGCAGCATCCTGATAAATCACCTCTGCACCCTCTCTAAAGCTTCCACATCCTTCCTATGATGAGGTGACCAAACTGAACAAAATATTCCAAGTGTGGTCTAGCCAGGGCTTTGTAGAGCTGTAGCATAACCTTGTGGCTCTGAAACGTAATCCCTCTGCTAATGAAAGCCAACACACCACTTGCCTTCTTAACAACCTTATCAACTTGGGTGGCAACTTTGAGGATCTATGGATGTGGACTCCAAGATCCCTGTGTTCCTCCACACTGCAAAATCTTTGCAGCATTATACATTTTTGTTTCAATTTGGAACAGGCTTAAATTCCTTTGTTAGCCATCAAAGGTGCATTCTTCTTTCAAGGGTTAAAGGCAGGATGTGTAGGTTAGGTGCATTAGTCAGTGGTAAATGTAGGGTAGGGTAAGGGAATAGGTTTGGGTGGGTTACTCTTTGGAGAGTCAGTGTGGACCTGTTGGGCCAAAGGGCCTGTTTCCACACTGTAGGGATTTTATGATTCTTCTATGATGATATGTAAAAAGACAGTGAAAGACTGTACAAATACATGAAAAAACAAAAAAAGTAGCTAAAGACAGCAGATTGGAAAACTACAAAAGTAAGAACATTACTCAAGAAAGGATTGAGGTAGAAAGTAGGAAACTGTAGGTCAGTTAGTTTAACATCTGTCATTCGAAAAATACTGGAATCCATTGTAAAGAAGTTAGCAGCTGGACATTTAGAAAATCATAATATAATCAGACAGTGTCTACATATTTTATGAAAAGGAAATGGTGTTTGTCAAAAGTTATTTGAGGAACTCTTAGGAATTGAGAATTATGATGTGTGGGTTAAAAATAAGATGTCCCTTATTTTAAAAGATCAGAAGAAATTTCTTCTCTGAGTGACATTAGTCTTTGTTATTCTCTACCACAAAGAGCAGTGGATACTGGGTCATTTAATATATCCAAGGTGAGTGAGTTTTTTTTTGATTGATAAGGGATTAAGGCAGGAAAGTGGAGTTAAGGCCATAATCAGATCAGCCACAATCTTATTAAATGGCAGAGCTGAAAAGTGTCTCTATTTCTTTTGATTTAACAATCAGTGGATTAGAAAATGAATCTCTGCAGCTTTAAAAAGTTAGTGTAATGCTTGTGCAGTCATAGATGGATCAACAGCCTTTTTGTCTGCAAAACTTTACTCACGTCTCCACCAATAACTCTGCATGTATCAGTATGAGAGCTATTAGATCCCAGATAAACAGTAGCTGAAAATGATTAATGAACTATTTCAGTGCACCCACCCCAACCTCATGGTGTTACTTTTCCTGTTTGAAAATACTTTCCTTGTATGTTGTTGTTTTCTCTATTGCAGTTCACACCATGGTCTGCATTTGTGTTTGGAATGAGGACAGGAAAAGCCTTACTTTCAAAAACAATGAGCCCTTGCTTGGTGAAAACGGGTCTCAGAAATAAAGTGCTTTGAAATAAGTAATGGCTCAGGTACAGAATCTACCACATTTTTCATTTTTGCTTGCACATTCCTGTTACTATCTTGCTTTTTCATATTAAACAGAAGGTGTTGATTTTTTTTTTGTTTTTGTCCTCCATCTAAATTGAATACATTTTACTAGGTGCTGGTTGGAAGTAATTTGCAATGTGTATGCAAAACACAATCAGAACTCATTCTAACTCAAGTGGAGCCAAGCATGTACTTTTTCTGATTAATGAGTTGGGTTTGAAAAGGAAAAATGTCTAGCTTTCACTTCCTGCTTAAAATTAGGTAAAGTTACCATACTCACAGAGGACTGTTCTTTCATTAGAGAGAAGCGATTGGTGGAGAGTTTGACTTGAGGTTCATCACACTGCCTCAGGTAAGATTGAGAAGGCAGAGCCTTGATGCAGCCTCAACTGCTGCAAGAACTGAACCTGTGCTGCTGGTATCATGCTGTGTTGCAAACCTCCTGTTCTACCCACCTGAGCTAACTGAACCCCACTGACAAATGTAGGTGTGATTGCTGAATGAGGATAAGATTAGTTTTGGTCATAATTTTATCAAAGATTGCTACTTGACTAAGACAAATACATTTTTTCCAAACAAATTACGCTAGTATTTTTATTTTTCTAATTGTTTTCCTAAGAACTTGTACTGAAGAATCTGTATCTAGGTACCTTGCACCTGAGATGGCGCCATAAGTGGTGACTTGTAAACTTTTCACTGTATTCATATGAGTACATGTGACAATAAGGCCAATTCAATTCAATTCAAATGGATCATCCCTAATGTTTCTGGTAAATAAAGGCATTGCCAAGCTTAGCCAAACAGAACAGAATCCATTTCGTGACCTATATGGATGTCAACCAGCTCAGATGGTGAGAATTTACAATTGGCCTGTGGTTTGCTCAGTGAAAGAGAAGAAAATAATTGGTCAGCCTTCTTGCTCCAGTGACTCCTGCTTTAAAATGTGCATGTGTTGTAAGAAAAGGATCAAATTCAAGTATGATGCCCTAGTGTTAAACAGTCTGCAACCTCTGTCTAGGCTCAAATATGCACTGTGAGTATGTGATGAGTGAATTACATTTGTGGAAATGTACCCAAGGAAAGTCATTCCATTCAGAAGAGGAAGGGAAGAAACTGGGAAAAATGTTAATGGATTATAAAGTATTTATGATGTTTATGTTGTTAGTGATTGTCATTAAGCATGTTATATCTATCAGAAAGATGAGTGGTTAACTTTTCTCATTGGAGTTCAGTTTCTACACTTAAAACTGTACTTTAAATACTTCAGAATAAATAGCTTTCCACATTTGCAATTTGCCAGACTTTGTCTTGAAATTTTTGTTTGTGGGATTCCAAGCAATTCTCTTCAGTTGCACATCAAACTGACCTCATGGTGCACCGCTCAATAGCCTACTTACGAATAGCTTTTATAATGACTGAATACTCCTGATTGGAATCCAAATTCTTTTCTGTTGTGTGCATTATCTTCTGCAAAGCAAGACTGTGTCCAGGACAGGGAGATTGCAAATTAAGTGTTTGTTTATCTTCCTCTTGTTCCATTTTTTTTAATGGTTATTTGCTTGGGATGACTCAAAAATGTTAATTCCTTGGGTAAAAGCAGATTCACGAGTTTTTTGTGCACTTGTTTAAATTATAAAGACTGCAAGCTATTATAAATGACAGAACTGCCTCTCAATATTATGGCTTGGACATTCTGAGGAGTGGCAGTCACAGTCCTTTTATCTTTGCTCTTACTGTGTTCCACATTTCTCGCCAGGATTTCCAATCTTGGCTTTTTCAGAAATGCAGACAGTATGTGAAATCGAGCAGTTCCTTGTAGTACAGGATTGCCAGAGGATGTCAAGCCACGTCCCCTTTTACACCAGTCAGTGTGCCATATTCTGGGATTTTAATGTCCAGCAGCCCTGTCAGTCACTATGAAAGGTAAGTAGGTAAGATAAGTATGGGGCTAAGGTGGCAGTTATTAAAGAGGTAAGATGCCAGGTGGATACAATGCCAGGTAGGTAGGATGCTAGGTAGGTGGCATTGTGCTTTTCCACCTCACACTCATTCTATCTCTGCCAGTGAATCAACCTCCCACCAACACCCATGCTCTGTCAATTTTGCTATTTATTGTATACAAACCTCCTTATTCATCTTCCTACTATTCAGTTCCCTCTGTCTATGGAGATGGCCTATGGTTTCCAATTGGAGGAGAAAGTGAGGACTGCAGATGCTGGAGATCAGAGCTTAAAATGTGTTGTTGGAAAAGCACAGCAGGTCAGGCAGCATCCAAGGAACAGGAGAATCGACATTTCGGGCATAAGCCCTTCTTCAGGAATGAGGAAAGCGTGTCCACAGGCTAAGATAAATGCTAGGGAGGAGGGACTTGGGGGAGGGGCGTTGGAAATGCGATAGATGGAAGGAGGTCAAGGTGAGGGTGATAGGCCGGAGTGGGGTGGGGGCGGAGAGGTCAGGAAGAAGATTGCAGGTTAGGAAGGCAGTGCTGAGTTCAAGGGATTTGACTGAGACAAGGTGGGGGGAAGGGAAATGAGGAAACTGGAGAAATCTGAGTTCATCCCTTGTGGTTGGAGGGTTCCTAGGCGGAAGGTGACGCGCTCTTCCTCCAACCATCGTGACTCAAAGCCCTCCGCTTCTTCCTTTCCTACCGTACCAACCAGTACCCTTCCACTGACACCCTCCTTCAACTGACTGAACTGGTCCTCACTCTGTACAACTTCTCTTTCCAATCCTCCCACTTCCTCCAAACCAAAGAAGTAGCATGGATCCCAGCTATGCCTGCCTCTTCATAGGATATGGGGAACAGTCCATCTTCCGCAGCTACACTGGCACCACCCCCCACCTTTTCCTCCGCCCAACACCTTCCACCCCGACCTCAAATTCACCTGGACCGTCTCAGACTCCTCCCTCTCCTTCCTAGACCTTTTCATTTCTATCTCGGGCGACCGAATCAACACGGACATTTACTATAAACCGACCAACTCCCACAGCTACCTAGACTACACCTCCTCCCACGCCATGCCATATTCCCAATTCCTTTGTCTCCGCCGCATCTGCTCCCAGGAGGACCAGTTCCAATACCGAACAACCCAGATGGCCTCCTTCTTCAAAGACCACAATTTCGCCCCAGACGTGGTCGACGATGCTCTCCACCACATCTTCTCCACTTCCCGCTCCTCCACCCTTGAGTCCCACCCCTCCAATCGCCACCAGGACAGAACCCCACTGGTCCTCACCTACCACCCCACCAACCTCCATATACATCGTATCATCCGTCATCATTTCCGCCACCTCCAAATGGACTCCACCATCAGGGATATATTTCCCTCCCCTCCCCTATCAGCGTTCCGAAAAGACCACTCCCTCCGTGACTCCCTCGTCAGGTCCACATCCCCCACCAACCCAACCTCTACTCCCGGCATCTTCCCCTGCAACCGCAAGAAATGCAAAACTTGC
>NC_057724.1:45972451-46085928 GCF_004010195.1 Chiloscyllium plagiosum
TCCCCCCACCTTGTCTCAGTCAAATCCATCGAATTCAGCAACACCTTCCTAACCTGCAATCTTCTTTCTGACCTCTCCGCTCCCACCCCACTCCAGCCTATCACCCTCACCTTGACCTCCTTCCACCTATCGCATTTCCAACGCCCCTCCCCCAGTCCCTCCTCCCTAGCATTTATCTTAGCCTTCTGGACACACTTTCCTCATTCCTGAAGAAGAGATTATGCCCGAAACTTCGATTCTCCTGTTCCTTGGATGCTGCCTGACCTGCTGCGCTTTTCCAGCAACACATTTTCAGCTATGGTTTCCAATTCTCTGATTCGCCTCACCTTCCCACCTTGAATAGAGACGTTATGTTTGCTGCTTTCAAGTTCCAATGGAGCTAAATATGACACGTCCATTCAAGAAGGGAGGGGTGAGAGAACAGGAAATTATAGGCTAGTTTCTTGACATCTATCGTGGGGAAAGTGCTGGAATTGATCAATAAAGAATTTACAGATGGTCACTTAGAAAAAACTCAAGTCAACTGGGAAGAGTCAGCACAGTTTTGTCAAAGAGAAATCATGTTTAAACAACATACTGTAGTTCTTTGAAAGAGCAATGTGTGCTGTGGATAAAGGGGAGCTGTAGATGAATAATACTTGGGTTTTCAGAAGGCATTTGATAAGATGCCCAATCAAAGACTTCTGTGGAAAATAAACAGTGATGATGTGGGGATAGTGTATTAGCATGGCTATGAGATTGACTGGCTGTTGAAAATAGACGGTACCTGTAAAATTGGTCTGTGTCTAACTGGCAGGAATGGAAATGAAGACCTGAAGCTGGAGGGTCCTCAGCTTAATACAATCTGCATCAATAAGTTGGTTGAGGATGGCGAAGGTATTGTGGTTAAATTCTCAGGTGACGCCACAATAGGTAGCAAAATATGTTGCAAAAAATAAGATAGGTTCAGTGAGTGGGCAGAAATCTGGCAGATGTAGCATTGTGTGGAAGAATGTGAAGTTGTTTACTATGGTAAGGAGAATTTTAAAAAAAAAGCACAATTAAACACAGAAAGATTTCAGAATTGCAGAGGGATTTAGATATAATGATGTGTGAGATACAAAATTTTAATGGCCCGTACATAACATAATCAAGATGGCTAATTGAATGCTATCTTTTATTATGAGAGGAATTGAACATAAAAGTAAGGATGTTATGTCTCAGTTATGTAGGGTATTGCTGAAATCACGCCCTAAATACTGCCTGCAGTTTGGTGTCGTTATTTAAGGAAGGATGTAATTTGGCAGCTGTTCAGAGGAGGTTTAATAAATTTATACCTGGGATGAGTGAGTTGCCTTATGAGGATAGTTAGACAGACTGGGCATGTTTCCATTAAGAGTGAATGAGCAGTGACTTGATGAAAGTGTATAAGATTCTGAATGGACTTGACAAGGTGAATGCATAAAGGATGTTTCCTTTTGTTGGTTAGTCCAGGGAGCACTGTTTCACACTTTAAAGGTAGACATGAAGAGAAATTCTGTGTGAATTCTGAACTTTTTTGCCTCAGAAGGCAATAGAGGCAGGATCATAAAAAATATTTAAGGAAGGTATTAAACTGGAATATTGCTAGATTGGAACACACAAATGGCGCAAAGATAATAAAGTAGAGAGTTTAATCCACTGACATCAGGGCATTGCAAACAAGAAGAGAAATCAAAGATAAACAAGAAATAGTTTACATTGTGTACGTGGAATGACTGGTTTAATTTGGGCTGAAGAATTTCTTTGTTTGCATGCGGTCCCTTTCCATCAGTCCACTATTTATCAATTTTTCATTGAAAGTCTGTCTGACTGCTCTAGCTGCCCTCCAACATCAGTACCACTTGCTGGTGTAGGATTCAGGGAATTGCTCAGCTCCCTTGCTTAGTGCACTCCCTCACCATTGCCACATGCTGCTGAAGGTCCCATTAACAGTCGTTGATAGATTCTTGTTAGGCATGAGAATCAAAAGTTATTGGGAGAAGATTGGAATATGGAGTTTGAAATATATGTAGGTTAACCATGATCTTACTGAAATGCAGAGCAGGATTGAGGGGCCAAATGGTTTAGTTCTGCTCCTATTTTGCATGTTTATATCATGATTTGGGTGCGTAGCTTCACTCGGCTACATGCTGAATGTCATTGCAGACTGATGAGTATCATTTGTTGTTATCTGGTGTGATATTTTCAGTATCAGAGTCATCATCCTTAATGATGGGTGATTGATCACGTACAACTTGAATGTGTCATCAGATATATCATTGAATTTGACCATTGTTTGTTACAATGTTCTATGGAGGAGAAAGTGAGGTCTGCAGATGCTGGAGATCAAAGTTGAAACTTTATTGCTGGAACAGCACAGCAGGTCAGGCAGCATCCAGGGAACAGGAGATTCGACGTTTCGGGCACAGGCCCTTCTTCAGGACTCTGAAGAAGGGCCTGTGCCCGAAACGTCGAATCTCCTGTTCCCTGGATGCTGCCTGACCTGCTGTGCTGTTCCAGCAATAAAGTTTCAACAATGTTCTATGACTTGGGCTGGACATTAACAACTTTGTAGTTGTTAGGTCACATTCCCCAAACCTTCCTGTTGACAGCTGTCTATGAATTGGTCAGTTGTTTCACCTCTATATTTGGTATGACATGAACTCAAACCCATGGGCTCTGAAGTTGCCTTGGACCTTAAGCTGACCTTCATAAAACTGGAAAATTTTTCAGTCATCACTAGAAATACCAGAGAATTTTATTCTTCACTAACTTTCATTTCCCTAAAAGATGTATTAATTTCACTGACTGCTTTTCTTTATCAGCTATTACGTAAAGATTCATTCTACTTTGAGTAACCGAGTGTCAATGCATTTTCAGACATTTGCTTTCCATCCTTACTCTGCAGCTTTATGCTTTTTAACAATTACCAAAATATAATCTTTGTTTTGTTGTCATCATTATTTAGTTTATTTCCTTGTTCTTGCTTTAAAGGCTGCAGCTTTTTCTTTTCATATTTTATTCTTTTAAAAGAAAGAGCTGAGCAGTGCCATCAAATGGTTTTCACACCAACAAAGTATTGGTTTGGTGTCATACATGCTTTTTACTGCTTTTGTGTCATGTCAGAAAACAAAACGGCAGAATGACTGACAATTGTGTACAGATAAGCCTTGACGATTAGTAGAACATTTTCTTCTAGTGTTTGGGATTACTTTGGAAAAGCAGAGGTATTCTGGCCCTATTGTGAGCTACCATTTTGAAAAATATGATGCATCTTGGCTTGCCATTTGTTTTCTTTTGAAGAGAGAAGGTGAACTTGCAATTTTTCATTTTGGTTTGAAGTGGTTCACTTAGTTTCATCCTTCGTCGTTAGGTGTGAACTTCAGCACTGACCTCAGATTGGTAACAATTAGATTAGATTCTCTACAGTGTGGAAACAGGCCCTTTGGCCCAACAAGTCCACACCAACCCTCCGAAGAGTAACCCATTCAGACCCATTTCCCTCTGACTAATGCACCTAACACTATGAGCAATTTAGCATGGCCAATTCACCTGACCTGCACATCTTTGGACTGTGCGAGGAAACCCACAGAGACAACATGCAAACTCCACAGAGACAGTTGCCTGAGGCTGGAATCGAACCTGGGACCCTGGTGCTATAAGGCAGCAGTGCTAACCACTGAGCCACCGTGCTGAACAGGTTGTTTCACAACTTGCTGCCAATAACTTTCTAGCACCCATTTGCTGGGGAGGTTTTCTAAGTGTCAGCCCATGTAACATTTACCATAGAGACTTACTGAGACAGATATCTGGAAGTTTTCCTCACTTCTGAGGAAGGGTCACTCGACTCAAAACGTTAACTCCAATTTCCCTTCACGGATGCTGCCAGACCTGTTGAGCTTTTCCAGCAACTTTTGTTTCTATATCTGGAAGTTTATTAATCATATGCATTGATCTCAGAGTTATATATTGCCTGGGTTTTATGCTTTCTTATATTACTATTACATTAAGTACATAGTGATGTCAACAACGAGTGTTCAATTCCCACACTCACTAAAATCACTATGAATGTCCCACCTTCTCAACTTTGCCCCTTGCCTGAGGCATGAGATCCTCAGTTTAAACTCACCACCAGTCATCTCTATCTCTAAGGAGACAACAGCCTATTGTCATCTAGGACTCTGATGACTTTACCTTTACCTTTTTAGTTGACAAGCTGAATGTCAGACTGATCAATTGGCTGTGAGTCAAACTGAATACTTGTCTTGCTACTTAACTGACTAACAAAGTAAGACGGAGACCTTTTGCAGTAGAGCTTCACATGTTGTGATTAGCCTGACACTGCAGAGAGAGCAAAAGGCTAGCACAGGAAAGGAGGTAATCAGAGGGTTCCTGTGAATTCCTGCTTCTGTAGCCACCATGGCTCAGAAGCACACAATAATTAGAGCTAAACAGAAATTATTGCAATTTGGTGACTTTCAAAGATACCTTCACCAGAAATAGGGCAATAGCATCTTAACAATCGAAGGTAAAGACTTAGGACTGAACTTAACTATGAGCTATGGAACCCTGACATTGGGACAAAAAGCCAGGGGGAACAAGCAGTCTCCTCATTGGCCACCCCAATGTGCCATCCAATTAGGAGTGGCAGCCGATTCCTGATGCTGCCCATCCAATGAGAGAATAGTGGGCTGTAAAGCCTCAGCTGTACCATTGGGAGAGAGATCCAGAGCCTTCGCCACATAAAAAAAAACAAAAGGAAAATTGGAAGGGTTGAGGTCAGAAAGAAACATCCGCTCGGTCAATTGTTGCGACTAAGGGGTGCTTACATCTTCTGTAGGGTATGAGCCTTTGGCCCTCCTGGGTTTCCACAGGGAGGCTACCTATAGCCTCCAACATGGCTGGGCCATCCCACCATCGGCAAAATGCTGGTGCCTCCATAAAATATCCCAATATTAGAACCTCTAAGTATGCCAGCCAGCTTTCCACCTCCATGGAACTGGTGAGCAGTTTTAATCTAATCCTGCTACTGGGAAATTGCCCAGTACCACTTTATTACCTCTCCAGGACAATGCATGGTAAGGAAATACAACTCTTCCCTTACTATCACATGTTCATTAACAGTTTCTGACCAGGTGATTGTCTGAACAAGAATAAGCTAAATAGATATTTTTAATCGACATGTTCAGACATACCTCTGGACTAGGTACGTCTTGAGCCCAGGCTTTCCATCCCAGAAGTAGTGACACTACCACTGTGCCTCAAGAGGCCTCAAATTCAAATTCCATCTTATGCTCCAGTGAGGGTGAAACGTCCCCAGAGCATCACCTGGGTCTCTGGATTGACAACTCCAGTGACAATATCACTATACTATTGCCGCTGCCTAGCAAGAAATTAATAACCTTAGGCAACATAGAGTCTTGCACTGTTATTTGGATTCTGATACTATTTCAGTGACTTAAGCAGAAATAGCATTGTAAGGTAGAATCCCTCCCTGAAGGCTAAAACCAGATTCAGCAATTAGTATCCTGACTGAAAAGCATTAAGCACTTGCAAACTTTGGTGATGAGTTTGCACCTGCTTCAGAGGTGTGTCGTAACATATCTGAACAGGTTGATTTTAAGTATCTATTTCAGCAAGCAAAACAACTTGAGGCTGCAGAAAGTGCTCAACATTGGAGTCCGCAGTCCATCCTACCCCTTCCCATAGGATCCATGGACCAGAATCAGGTAGCAGCAACTCACAAGGAACAATGCATATTGAGGCATATTCTCCTAGGAGACAGCAGCTGTAGGAGAAGCTGCAAATGGAGAAGACACAAAGAGAAGTGTGTTTGGGGATGGTGTGGGGGTAGGGAAAGAGAAGCATGCAGCCAACCTATGGGCCCAGAGAAAGGAAGCTGCAGTGAAAATATGTGACATATAAATAGAGACAGGAAGATTAGTTTTGGCAGCAACAGTGACTATGTCTGAAAATATTGAATTGAATACTGAACACTTTGGGACATATTGAGAAAATGAAAAGCGCTCTATGAAATGCAGTATTTTTAATTTGCATTCTGGCTTGAATGCTTGGACTAACTAATGACTTATGGTGGTAGTACCAGTGAAAATGTTACTTAGATATTTTTCAGCTTCTGGGTTGCCCAAATTGCTAAGCAAAATGAAGAGTGACGGAAACTTCAGGAGGTTAAATGTTAGTTTCTCAGCTAGGTTTAAAACCCTTAATCCATGTGTGTGTGTGTGTCTCTATGTTGGGGGAAGCGGGGAGAGGGTCATGTGAAAACAGCCGTTTCCCCTCATTGTCCTGCAAGAAACAATGGAATTTTGCAGCAGGAAGTAACATTGCAACCTTCAGATTCTGGAAGGAAAAACTACGACTTTCAGGATCTGTGCATAATCAAAGTCAACTTTATGCTTTCTGAATATAGCATATTTGTGTCAATGAAAATAACTTACTGAATTTTTAAATGTGGAAATCCAAAAAACCCTGTTAAGAATTTCATTCTGGCACATTAACCATTTTCCCCAGATATTTCAGTAAATTCACTGGAATGTGATTTTACCAAATCAATTTATATCGATTAAATCGATTTGTATTATAACTTGAGTGCATGTATTAGCTAAAATTCCAGATATGTTATTTCAGTTCTAATCCTAAAGAATACAATTTGGAGAAATGAACGGTGTGAGCCTGCCTTTTAGTAACCTATTCACTGATATTTTTATTAATAAAGAATTGATTATGGAAGTTGTACTGAAGAAAATAAACTCCATTGGAAGTGCATGTTTACACATGATAGGTGAAGACAGACTGTATTATCTCATTAATGAAGTGCTACTAATGATCACTATCTAGCAACATTTGAGTGAGGTAGAATGCACACCTCAGCAAGAAGCAACAACATCAGCGAAGGAACAAATATGTTAAGTTGTGACTTCTAGCTGTATGTCATGTTCAGAACTTAACCCTGTATCCCTATGTTTTGATGTTAAGTTCTGACACAAGCAAGATCATAGTGACCTGTCACTTACTTCTGGCACAGGCTATGCACATAATTACCAGAATGAAAATGAGTGGAATTAATCAAATTGTTTTAGACAATCATAATTTGTTCCTGTAACAATACTAATATAATCAACTGCCAGATAGTCATCTAGGATATATATACCTTGTAGTGTCTGAAATATATGCTATTAGATACTTGGTTATACAAATTGTTTAACAAGATCTAAGACACAATATTTTAGACCACTTGGAGAAATTTAATTTTTGAAGTTAAGAGAGGTATCAATATCAAGAAAGCAAATCTTTATTGTATTTTCTTCATGGGTATAAGACAGTGATTTGTACAATTTCCTTGGCAGATACACATGAACAAGTATCATCAGTTTAGAATCTGCATGTACAGTATGAAAATAGGAAATTGCACAGGATGGTCCTAACTTTACCAAGTAAAATTCAATTAAGTAATTAAAGTAATTTTATATTATCACTTCTATAACTGAAATTGATGCCTACAAAATAAAAAAAAGTATAACTTTGCTTTGTGAGAAAAGAAGCTTGAAAAGGTGAAGGATATCAAATGGTTGCTGATTATACCACTGGCGATTAATTACTGTAGCATAAAATTGATTCCATATATTTGACATCAAAACATGAACACCAACAAGCTCTCCTGCTTAAAATTAATGTATAAGTTTCAGTGTATTATGAACTAGCTTCAGTATCTAGTGTATGCTAAGTTGGGGATCTCATAGAGGAGAAAGTGAGGTCTGCAGATGCTGGAGATCAAAGTTGAAACTTTATTGCTGGAACAGCACAGCAGGTCAGGCAGCATCCAGGGAACAGGAGATTCGACGTTTCGGGCACAGGCCCTTCTTAGGGCCTGTGCCCGAAACGTCGAATCTCCTGTTCCCTGGATGCTGCCTGACCTGCTGTGCTGTTCCAGCAATAAAGATCTCATAGAGCTGTTAAAGATACCAGTTTGTGAAATGCTTCAAGAAGATCTTGGATCTTTTGCAAGTATTCGTGTCCAAACTCAGATGAATGTCTTATATGGAATCATGGCTGATCACTAAAGATGGTTCCTTGTGGAAGCCAGATATCGTATTCAAAAAAGACCTGGTTATAGCTGTAGTTGACATCACAATTATTGTCAATGATATGACACCGAAAACAACATTTAAATGGAAAGAGAAATGAAATATAAATATTTAGGTCAGAAATTAAAGACCTGACCAGAGGTTATGAAGTGAAGTACTTTGGCTTTTATATGGCTGTAAAAGTGCATTTACATGTGACTGTAGCATCAATGCAATGCAATTTCTCTTCATTTTATTTCGTAATCAGGCCTTGCCACCAAGTTTCTCCTTCAACCTACTAATGACATGAAGTGGTTTTCTCTTTTATTTACACCAAAGCTGAACTGGGGAGAAAAGGATCAACTTAAAATATCTAAATTTATTTTAATACTTCTGCATTCCAATGTTTTATCATTGAAATGTATTAATGATGGCAATTTATTTATATTAGAAAAGATGACCATTTCATAAAAGCTCAGAAATCAAACAACTGACCCAAGATTTTCCAAACCCTAATTCACTCTGTCATCCCTTCTTGTAGAAATTTTGAAACCCACAGAAGAAATTTACCTATCTTCCAGGTTTCTACTTCCCTGGTGAATTAATCAAGAATGAGGCTGCATCCACTCTGATGGGCTGTTTATTGCTTGGAAGAATATTAAGTGGCTTAGGGTGAGAGTTCCACACCCACTTGGGGAACAAATCTCACCTCCAAGAGCTGACTATCATCCAAATGAGTGTGATAGTTTGGGGGAGAGGTACATGGAAGGGGGTGATTGAGTCTGGACAGGAGGATCTGGCAAGTGGAGAGAGAGGGATAGGGGATGTGGAGATGGGGGGAAATCCAGAGGATTCCAGCCTGGGGGCAGCAGATGGTTGGTCTCCAGTGCATCCAGGGACTTATAAAGGGATTCTCTCCCCCCAGTGAACACATAAAAAACCTGTGACAAGGTTGGAAGAACCTTATAAGTAAAGTTGGCAGGGCAGAAAGAGGGCATTATGCCTTTATTTTGGCACTTCAGGACATCATTTAGTCTATAAGTGGGTGTCTGGTATCCAGTGGCATGGCAAAGTCTGGTGAGGTCAGTGCTTAACACTTTGCAAGGTACCCTGGCCATCATGACTGATTGCATGCCCCCACCTACCACCCCCATTTTTCCTGTGAGCCTACTCTCAGGAGAGTGTCAAATTGTGTTCCCAAACTTAGCATCACCTTTTGCCATGGTGATGCTCTGCACTTAGGACCTCCACTATTTACCTTAGCTTCTTAATCTAAAAGTTAAAGTTCTGTAAAGTTATTGAATCATTATCATACTCTGTGTTTGTAAAACTACCTTCCCGTTAGTAAATTTCCTAAGATTCATTCTGCCCAATGCAGCAAAAAGCTCAGATTATTCAAAGTTTTTCAAATACTGCCCCAAAATGACTCTGAAAGTTGATGCAATGATTGAGTTTGACAAAGAAATGCGAATGAACTAAAACAGTTAAAAGTGAAATCCAGCTCTGTTTTCCATAGTGCCCCAGAAACATGGAATTACACATAGAGTTAAAAGTCAGAGCCCAATCCAAACACATGAGTTATCCAGTTCAGCTTTCCTGTTCACAGGGAGGCTCAAAGTTCAGTCTTCACATTCTTGAATTTCCTATGTGTGTGCGATCATTTCTTTTTATAAACTGCATAATGGGAGATACTTGAAATGCTTTAGGAAGATGCATATTCCCACGATCACATATTTAAACTGTACATAAATTGCAACGATCCACTAACATACAAAGTGACTTCTACAAGAAATGTGGAATGCTCAGATATTCACTTGCTCTTCAGCTTCAGAATCTGTCTTATTTAGATGTTGAAGTTTGAAGTGGCTGTTTACATTGATGCATGGTTATGATTTAGGTTTTAGGCTCTAGCAACAACAACAGCACATATACTTTTCTTGTCCTTTCCCAGTATTATCACACACACCTCCCACTTTCCTCAAAGTATTAATTATTACTAGGACAAGATCCAACGAAGGCCAACTGCCAAAGCACCCACTCTTCATAAATCAGGCTGGATAGTGAAGACAATTTTAACCAGAAGCATAAATTTATTGGGTTAGAAGCAAAGCATAGGTCATTCCCTTGATCTGACCTTTGAGACATGAGGCCTGAGCTGGCTTAAGCCTTTGTAGATTTTGCCTGCTGATTATCAGTGCCCACTCAAAATGGGTCAGAAGTGGCAGCTGGCTCATGGGCATAAGTGGACTCTAAGGCTAGAGAAGGCTTTTGGTTGACCATGAAGGAATGGTCTCCATCAAGAAAGTAAATCTTGTGAAGGAGGTTTCATTAGTTTTACACAGGAGAAAAAGTGACAGGAGACCTAAATATCTCTTTGTGTTTTCTAGATGAGCATCCTAATCTTTCTGGCCTTATATAAATGAACAAACATTCTGGATGTAGGTTTGCTCGCTGAGCTGAAAGGTTTGTTTTCAGATGTTTCATCACCATACTAGGTAACATCATCAGTGAACCTCTGGATGAAGTACTGGTGGTATGGCCTGCTTTCTATTTATATGTTTAGGTTTCCTTGGGTTGGTGATGTCATTTACTGTGCAGACACCATTTCCTGTGGTGATGTCATTTCCTGTTCTCATGGGGTGGTAAATGGGATCCAAATCAATGTGTTTGTTGATAGAGTTCTGGTTGGAGTGCCATGCTTCTAGGAATTCTTGTCTGTGTCTCTGTTTAGCTTGTTCTATGGTGGATGTGTTGTCCACAGTCCAAGTAGGGTCCTTTCTCATCTGTATGTAAGGATACTAGGGAGAGTGGATCATGTCTTTTTTGTGGCTAGTTGATGTTCATGTATCAGTGGGCCATACCACCTGTGCTTCATCCAGAGGCTCACTGAAGATTATTTTGTATTTTGATGAAACATCTGAAAACAAACCTTCTAGCTCAGCGAGCAAACCTACATCCAGAACCTCAACTTAAGCTACAAATCTCCTCAAAACTCGCTAATGAACAGAAATGTTTCTGTTTGGGTCACTTTTTTGTACTCTTTTCCTCCTCCTGTTGCCTTCACAAAGATACCTCTTTACTTCTGTTCAAATGATGAAATCAAGCCCTGCTCTTCATAGTTGTAGAAACCCAATGAATTCGGATGGATGTCCTTACTGTCTCCTCAGGAGAGGAGGTAACTATCCCACTGGCAGGGTCAGTATGGGTACCAACAGCTAAGGCACCTAACTAATTTTAACTGCCCACTTGCTCCAGCGAAATTGAAACTAATCCTGGAGAATCACAATGTAGTTTAGATCAGAGTGGTGCTGGAAAAGCACAGCAGGTGAGGCAGCATCCGAGGAGCAGGAAAATTGACATTTCGGGCAAAAGGCATTCATCAGGAATAGAAGCAGGGGCCCTCCAGGGTGGAGAGATAAATGCGGGTGGGGGGTGGGAGAAAGTAGCAAAGAGTACACTAGGTGAATGGGGGTGAGGATGGAGGTGATAGGTCAGAGAGGAGGGTGGAGCAGATAGATGGGAAGGGTGATTGGCAGGTAGGACAGGTCATGAGGACAGTGCTGAGCTGGAAGGTTGTATTCAAGCTTTATGATGACCTCACCCAATGTCTTTATACATGCAGATTTTATTGAATTGAGATCAGGAGAGGAAAACCTATTTGAATTAAAAACTGAAAGAACTGTGGATGCAGTAAATCAGAAACAAAAACAAATTTGCTGGAGAAGCTCAGCAGGTCTGGCGGTACCTGTGGTGAGAAATCAGAGTTAATCTTTCAGGTTGAGTGACCCTTCCTGAGAACCGATCTGACTTGTTGCTCATGCATTCCTTTTGCTACCCCTACTGAGATTAACTAACTCAGTATCGACAGGGAACTGAACCTGGGTGTCACTGAAAGATTAAAAAATTACGATGGTAAGTGAGCACTGTGAGTTGCATACATTCTGGGAATGATATCAGAATTGCTTACTAACTGGTGTCTTATTAATGTCATACTAATTTTATTATTACAAATGCATAAACTAAACTAATAATATTAGAAGTTTCTAAAAAATCACTTTTCAGAAAGATCCCCTTTAAACCTAGGATATGAACTGGTAAAGCAGACTGCTGTACAGTTAGCACTAAAGGGTTACAGTAAAATGAGGCACAGCAAGATGAGGATGACCTTATTTAGTCAGTAAGGAGGAACAGCCCATGGATCAGAATTGGACTCTGTCCCAGCTCAGTGGAAAGAAAAACTGTGTAACTCTCATCTGAGATCAAACAACAAGTCCAGTCAGATCATTATCAGGGGATTTATGCAGATTGCAAAGCAAATACTGTACACAAATCATTCCTCCTGTTGGACATGGGAAGCAAGAAACATGTGCACTGAAGAATCGATACGGCATCATGACTCCCCTGCAGAATAACGGAGTCCAGAGGAAACAAAAAGCAGAAAGTGGAAGCCGAATGTTTAAAACATCAGAGACAGAAAAGGTTGGTTTGAAAAGATAATTCCCAACCGCAGAGGTAAACTTTTTAAAGAGCTCACATTTTAAAATGTTAGTTTTACTTTAGTCGGTTTGTAGCATTACGAAGCACTTTCTATTTTTGTTGTTAAATTTTCTCATAGAAAGTTCTTTATAATATAAATAATATTAATATAGTAAATTATAAATTCAAAGAAAGACTGCTAGCCATCAGGAAAAGATTCTCTTTTATAATAAACAATGACTGGTAACTGAGATGCAGGGAATACTTTGTTTTTAAAGTTCCTAACTGTACTTTTAAATTCACTCAGTACCTACAACTCAAAATATCTGATTACAATTTTGCAGATTTCCAGAGAGAGCAAATTGTAAAAGTTTATGTTTTATTCACTGTATCTAGTGTAATTAATCTATTGATAATTGCAGATTACCTCTGTTGCTTTGATTAACCAATTGATAACTACTAACTTGCAGAATCACCTAAACCAATGGTAATTTGCTGATTGCCTCCACTCAAGTATCTGAGCCACTTACAGACAACACAATTATTAACCCATTAATGTCTGATGCATGGTTTCATTGATATGTCTTTGTTAGTGTGACATCTCCTGGATATAACTTTGTCAAAGGTTTACACGTTGCAGCAGTTCTGTCCAGCTTCATTCTCACTTTGATGGAGTTTCTCATCAGTGCATGGTCCCAGAATTTTTGCCAAACTCCTCTGTATTACTTGATCTAGTGACACATACAGACCTCCTCTGGGCCATTGTGTCTTTATGGAGGGATTTCCCGTGTTCATTGTTACTACACATTCGGAAGTTCATTACCTTCAGGATACACCTGATAAACATTTTCACCATATGGTGTCGAGAAGGAACTTTGGTAAGGTCCTGAATTTCGAGATTCTTCCCAATATCACTGGAAACCTTTTGTGGAGAATAATTCAGCATTAGTGTCAGGATGACTTGCTATTATGCAGTCTACCAGAAGTTATGTTTCATTTTTACACACCCATAAGTTGCAGCATTCCTTTCACTACCTTCATAATCTTAAACGGCTCCATAATCTTAAATTTCACTGCTTCTGTCAGTTTGCTCTCTTATATTTGCATTAGCAATTTATGGGTTAATGTTCTCCAGAGGACATAAGAACATAGCTGAAAAATGTGTTGCTGGAAAAGTGCAGCAGGTCAGGCAGCATCCAAGAGCAGGAGAATCGACATTTCGGGCATAAGCCCTTCTTCAGGAATGAGGAGGGTGTGCCAAGCAGGCTAAGATAAAAGGTAGGGAGGAGGGACTTGGGGGAGGGGTGTTGGGAATGCGATATGTGGAAGGAGGTTAAGGTGAGGGTGATAGGCCAGAGAGGAGGTGGGGACGGAGAGGTCGGGAAGAAGATTGCAGGTCAAGAAGGCGGTGCTGAGTCCGAGGGTTGGGACTGAGATAAGGTGGGGGGAGGGGAAATGAGGAAGCTGGAGAAATCTGCATTCATCATAAGAACATAACCTGGTACAGGACTGAAGTAATACTGTATTCTTGGAGGTTCTGCCTTTTGGAAGAGGCCCCATCTGCTAACTCAGATGGATGTAAAAGTTGAACTGACATCTCTATTTATTGAAATGTGAAAGATTTATTCCAAACCTGGCCAACAATTGTTGCTCAACTATTACCACAAGTAATAAATTTCTTGGTCACTAAACTCATTGCTTGTTTTGGGATCATGCTGTAGGTTAAGTGCTGCATTCATCTATATATAACTTCAAAATAAGTAATTTATTGATTTGCTTTCCAGTGCTGGAGAGCTATTAAAGGCACTCTGTAAATGCAAGTCTTTCTCATAATCATTTTTGTCACCTGGTAAACAGACAAACAATTTGTGGGATCTGTTCCTGGTCTTGATGTAAGTTGTTATTCGCCAATGCAGGATGCTAAAGATTAACAGGGAAGGTTGCTCAAACCACCTATCAATATTTTAAACTCTAGTGTATGCTCAGCTGATTATCAAACTTAATTAAACAGTTCACTTAACAAGACAAAATACTGCAGATGCTGGAAATATGAAACAAAAACAGAAAATGCTGGAGAAACTCAGCAGGTCTGGCATCATCTGTGGACAGAAAAATAGAATTAACATCCAAACTGTGGTATGACTCTTCAGAATTAGAAACAAACAGTTCATTTAAAATCTTCCAGATGTAGTGGGCATTGCTGAAATGTTTTTTCTTAAAAGTTGAAACCATTAGTATATGTTTTAGTTTGCATGGGGTGTCTGTCTCTTATTAGTGACACCTTCCTTCAGGGGCAGAGGGGTTCCTTTAAATTGTGCTGATGAGATTGGACCTTGCCTGGTTAAAAGAGGATAGAATTCAAGCAGTGTAGTTGGCGCCAATCTGACAGCATCATTTATTTTTTACAAAAGCAAAATATTGCGACGTTAGAAATCTTAAATTGAAAACAAATTGGAAATATTCAGCAAGTCTGGCAACATCTGTGGAGAGAAAAATAGAGTTAACATTTCAGATCTGTGATGTAATCTCATTTGATTTTAGCCTGTTTGATTTTAGTGCTATTTATTTCCAAATTGCAATATCAGTTTTACACTCATTTTTGAACATAGAATTATTGAACTTTTGCAATGATTTGGATATGAAATCAAAATGATCTAGTTGACATAAATACCCAGTGGCATACTGGAAGCAGCTAAATTTGAGCTTAGATATGAACAAGGGAGTCGATGCATGATGTTTCATATGAGTGTATTGTTGCACACAAATTCTATTCTAGGTTGCCATTGTGAGGCAGTATTTTTTAATGGAAATTCTTAAATCCATAAGAACTTAAATTTCCATTTGACCTGTTAAGTTGTATACCTTTCTTTCTGGGCCCCCAGACTTTAATTTCCATGATCTTGGTGCTTTAACTCCAAATAGGAAGAAAATGAATTGTATTACTAACAGGATTTTAGCAAAGTGTGACAGTAAGTGAGTGAGATCTTTGTACTGAGCAGATTCAAATATGGGGAAAATGCCCAGCCATCAGTTAGTTTATAGGCTTTGCCCGTTTCAAATTTGGAATGAGTCCATTAGAACATCACAGCTTTTTCTACTTACACTTCTCTCTTTTTTTATTATTAGCTGAGGCAAAGATTACACGTGCAAGGACATTATGCTGGAATTGTATGAAACCCTAGTTAACCAACAACTGGAGGACTGCATTCAGTTCTGGTCTCTAGGAAGGATGTGATTATATTAGAGAGAGTGCAGAGGAGATTTAGCAGGGCACTGGCTGGGCTGGAAGGACTGAATTATTAAGAAAGATTGGAGAGGGTGGGATTGTTTACCTTGGAATATCAAAGGTTGGAAGAAGTCCTGATAGAAGTGTATAAGATTATGAGTGGGATAGGTAGGTTGTTAGGAGGGCTCTTTCTCCATTGAGAGATCAATAATCTGGAAACAAGGTATGAGCCAGAGGCTAAAATGAGAATTCAAAAGAATTGTTTTCACCTAGCAGTTGATGGGAGCCTAGAACTCACTGCCTGAAAAGGTGTCTATGTCAGAAAAAGTTCATAATGTTGAGCAATATTTGATATTCACTTGAATTACCATAACTTCCAGGGCTATGGGCCAAAAGCTGGAACATAGGATTGATGTAGTCAGATCTTTGTAAACTGGTGAGGACATGATGGGTCACATGGCCTCCTTCAGTGCTGTAAACATGTTACGAGTCTCTTCCATATGAGGTTGAAGAGCTGGTGGGTACATGTTTGATGTTGTGAGCATTTTGGAATGAAGAATTATGATTATTTTCTGGTCAGATGGTGGTAGAGTAGGGCTTCTGAGCCCAGTGCTTGTCTACTCCATCTGCTTTTCTTTTCATTTTCTTTTCTCTATTATATTTCTTATTTCTTGTCGAAGAGTATGGTCACAGCGCCGACATCAGTGGCGGTGAGTGAACCCAGCGCGGACTCGAGTGGGCCCAGCACTGACTCATGGTTGCTATGGCAGAAGTGAGTTTGTGTTCCTGGCGGTGACAGTGTCAGATTTGGGTCGGTGCAATATCCAGCAGCATCAGTGGCACCTGCATTGGTGAGGTCCAGCAAGAAATAATAGTGGCGATGACATTGGTAGAGATAGGATGGTGTCGAAGAGTGGCAACATTGTACAACACATTTCACTGTGTTTTGTAACAAAGTACATGAGACAACAACAAACAAATAAATAAATTAACATTACATGGCCATATCCATAGACTTAATTAGGTAAAATAATTGTGGCATCTAGTCCAAGACAATCTTGTGTCTCAACCATGCTATGTTTACTGAGCTCAACATGGAAGTGGTAAAGACACTGGTTTTATGTTGAGCATCTTGATTTAGAGAAACATCATTGTCGAGTTTGATTTCATTTAATGATAAGATTAGGATTGCTAGCAGTGCATCCTGTGGTTGAATGGCCTGGATTTACACATGTGAAATTGCCATTTCAGCAAGGTTATGGACCTAATAGCTATGGAATGATCCCTATCAATACATTATTGCTTGTATGGAAGAAGGACAGAGAATGAAAAACAGGTATAACTTGCATTTATATAGTGCCTTATATGTCTTCAGAATATTTCAGTATGTTTCACAGCAACTGAATTACTTGAAGTGTGGTCACTATTGGAATGTAAAAAAAACACATTAGTTAAATTGTGCACAACAAAGTTCCACAAATTGCAATTAAGTTTCCATATAATATGTTTTTGTGATATTGGTTGAGGAATAAATGTTCATTAGCAAATCAGAAGCATTCCGCTGTTCTTCCTAGAATATTAACATATAATCTTCAGTTTGCACTACAGGCAGGAACAGGAAAACAAGGCACTGGTTTAGCTTTTGACTAGAAAAGCTGAATATGTGGAAAAAAAAGTAAATAAATCACCCAGCTGTATTGGTCATAATACTAGAGGCACTAGCTTACGCATAACATTTCCCAAACCATCTTAGCACCAGTATTATGTTAAGATTTCTTGTCTGAATTATTTTTGGAGGTCAGCGTTTGTTGTTATGCAGACAAACATAACTATTCTCTAAAGCAAGATCACATAGCATTGAATAGAATAGCCATAGTTTTTTTTGCTGATATCGATTAAAGAAGAAAATTGGTTATGACACTGAAAGAATTTATAAATAATGTTGCAACAACAACTGGACAGGAATATAAATCTTCAATTTGCACCTTCATCCCGAGATCACACAACAATCCTCAGTACTACACCGGGGTTTCTGTTTAGCTTAATCTGGTGACAATATTAATGAGGATTTTACAAATATATAGTGGTATTACATTATGAACACCCTAAATCACTTAACTGAAGCTGTCTTTCAGAGAGTGTGAAAATACTGTTGATGTGCTTAAAACAGGAAGAGAATTTCATACAGCAAATATTGTAACCAGGAGTATGAATTCAAAGTTAATGAACACCACATAACCAATGGTTTTTCACGTTCTGTGACCTGAGTTCAAATTGGGCCCAAAAAATAATCGAAAAGTTTCTTATCAAATTGCTATTTTATTCAAAGCATTTCATGCAGTGTGTGCAATGACCTTCATTATGTAAGAAGAAATGTTCCATTTTCCTGTAGTAAAATTGTTCATTCTGCGAAGCACAATTATCAGCATAAAGTCATTTGTGTTTCCAAGTTCAGAGCTTGAGTGCCATGTAACTGATCTTGTACCAACACAGTTAAACATCGTGTTCATTAGTAACAACCAAAATGTAGTGGCCAACTTGCAGTATACTTGTAAAATACTTTTTGGCTTGCTGCACACTTATTGAACCATTTGACAAAAGTAACTTCATCTGCTTATCAGTCTGCGTTTGGGAATAATGCTTCAGCAGTGGCCATAAAAAGTTAACATTTCCAGAGATTACAGAAATGGAAAAAATAGATTACAGGGACATTACTAAAATTGACATTTGCAGTTTCTTGTTGAGAAATACAGTAAAATATGGGTCAAACCTATATCCAAACCTGTATCATATCCAATATTTATCTTATACTTTTATAGCCGAATTGCATCTGCAGTTAAAAGGTCAGTGATATTAGTTGTGTTTAGATAACTATGTCTGAAAGCATGTTCTTGACCTTTACCAGGGCTTCAGCTTATTCCTGCTTGATAAAAGTTAAATACATCAACAATGGGGAGTGAAAATAGAAATCATTTCATTTATTTGCTTGCACGCTTTCCAAATTTATTGTTGCATGTCGCAAAAGGAGACTTTTTTTATAATTTGAGCAGTCTAAATCAGAGAATCATAGAGTTGTACAGCACAGAAACAAGCTCTTCAGTCTACCTCTTCCATGCTGACCAGATATCCTAAATTAATCTAGTCCCATTTGCCAGCATTTGGTCCATATCCCTCTAAACCCTTCCTATTCATACACCCATCCACATGCCTTTTAAATGCGGCAATTGCACCAGTCTCCACCACTTCCTCTGGCAGCTCGCTCAAGACATGCACCACCCTCTGCATGAAAAAATAGGTCCCTTTTAAATCTTTCTTCTCTCATCTTAAACTAATGGCCTCTAGTTTTGGACTCCCCCAACCCAGGGAAAAGACCTTCTCTATTTACCCTATCCATGCCCCTCATGATTTTATAAACCTCTATAAGGTCACCCCTCAGCCTCTGATGCTTCAGAGAAAACAGCTCCAGCCTATTCAGCCTCTCCCTATAGCTCAAATCCTCCAACCCTGGCAACATCCTTGCAAATCTTTTCTGAACCCTTTCAAGTTTCAAAACATCCTTCATCTAGCAGGGAATTGCATGCAGTATTCCAAAAGTGGCCGAATCAATGTCCTGTACAGCTGCTACATGACTTCCCAACTCCTACAGTCAATGTACTGACCAATAAAGGCAAGCTTACCAAACGACTTCTTCACAAACCTATCTACCTATGACTCCACTTTTGTGGAACTTTGAACTTGCACTCCAAGGCTTCTTTGTTCAGCAACACTCCCCAGGACCTTGTGAAGATCTATGCAAGAGTAGAATAAAAAAAGGGAAAAGTCCAGAGGACCATCGCAGTGTTTGTAAAACAGCATGCGACAAGTATTGGATAGGCTTAACAATATGATAGTGTTAATCTATGATAAAGCTCCACCCACTCTGATATATAACACATCCACTAGATACAGCATCAACAGTTTGAGTTAATTGCAGACTGGGACAGTTCCTGATGGAAGCACTCGTGTCTTACCTCCCTTTAGTTAGTAATAGTGTATATGCCTAAATGTTTATGCAATCTGTATATCATAACAGGATGTGATTTACTACAACTTGGTAATCTAAGACAAGAGCCTATTCTGTTGAGTCTTATTCATGGTTGATTCGCCTTTACAAACTGTAGAACAGCCCCTTAGACTAACATCAGAGGAGAATTGGTGAAATAGTGTGTAAGCCAGCATGCCTCTGAGGAAGAAACCAATTAAAAAACTGTAATTCTTGGAAATGAATGTACTGATTCTCCATTTTGAAGTATGCAAGATGATTCAGACCAGTATGTCTCATAATTCAGTTTTACTGGTATTTCGATTAACACCATATCATGCCTTCGTAAGATGATAACAATAGTTTTCTCATCGTTGTTGCAACAACACGAAAGGTCACACCAAAGAAAAAGGTTAGAAGCTACAGACAAGGAATCATGCATCAGGGCACAAGTTTTCTTTTGTGTTTTGCCCAGCGTTTGAGATGGATTCCTACATAAAGAAGACAAAAATGATTTTGAAGTCAATTGTATAGGTAAACACAATAGCTATTTTCTCACAAGGGGCTTGATATTAATTCTCAGCTTAAAATACAATGCCCAGATCACTTCCAATCTTGATGGAGGGTTACATATAAAGTCAAGGAGAAATAGAGACATAAAGCAAGGAAACAGACCCTTCAGTTCAACTTGTTGATGCCGACTAGATATCCTAAATTAATCTAGTCCCATTTGCCAGCACTTGGTCCAAATCCCTCTAAATTCTTTCTATTCATGTACCCATCCAGATGCCTTTTAAATGTTGTAATTGTACCAGCCTCCATTACTTCATCTGGCAGCTCATTCCATACAAGTACTACCTTCTGCATGAAAAAGCAGCTCCTTAGGTCTCTTTTATATCTTTCCCTTCTCACCCTAAACCTATGCCCTCTAGTTCTGGACTCCCCCACCCCAGAGAAAAGACCTTGCCTATTTACCCTATCCATGCCCCTCATAATTTTGTAAACCTCTATAAGGTCACCCCTCAGCCTCCGATGTTCCAGGGAAAACAGCCCCAGCCTGTTCATCCTCTCCTTATAGCTCAAATAGAATCATAGAGTGATAGAGATGTACAGCATAGAAACAGACCCTTCGGTCCAACCCGTCCATGCTGGCCAGATATCCCAACCCAATCTAGTCCCATCTGCCAGCACCTGGCCCATATCCCTCCAAACCCATCCTATTCATATACCCACCCAGATGCCTTTTAAATGTTGCAATTGTAACAGCCTCTACCACTTCCTCTTGCAGCTCATTCCATACACGCACCACCCTCTATGTGAAAATATGCTCTGTAGGTCTCTTTTATATCCTTCCTCTCTCACCCTAAACCTATGCCCTCTAGTTCTGGATTCCTTGATCCTAGGGAAAAGACTTTGCCTACTTTCCCGATCCATGCCCTTCATAATTTTGTAAGCCTCTATAAGGTCACCCGTCAGCCTCCAACACTCCAGGGAAAACAGCCCCAGCCTTTTTAGTCTCTCCCTATAGCTCAAATCCTCCAATCCTGGCAACATCCTTGTAAATCTTTCCTGAACCCTTTCACGTTTCGCAACATCTTTCCGATAGAAAGGAGACCGGAATTGCACGTAATATTCCAACAGTGGCCTAACCAATGTCCTGTACAGCCGCAACATGACCTCCCAACTCCTGTACTCAATACTCTGACCAATAAAGGAAAGCATACCAAACGCCTTCTTCACTATCCTATCTACCCGCGACTCCACTTTCAAGGAGCTATGAACCTGAGCAACAAGGTCTCTTTGTTCAGCAACACTCCCTAGGACCTTACCATTAAGTGTATAAGTCCTGCTAAGATTTGCTTTTCTAAAATGCAGCATCTCGCATTTATCTGAATTAAATTTCATCTGCCATTTCTCTGCCCATTGGCCCATCTGGTCATGATCCCGTTGTAATCTGAGGTAACCCTCTTCGTTGTTGACTACACCTCCAATTTTGGTGTCATCTGCAAACTTACTAACTGTACCTCTTATGCTCGCATCCAAATCATTTATGTAAATGACAAAAAGTAGAGGACCCAGCACTGATCCTTGTGGCACTCCACTGGTCACAGGCCTCCAGTCTAAACAACAACCCTCCACCACCACCCTACCTTTGAGTCAGTTCTGTATCCAAATGGCTAGTTCTTCCTGTATTCCATTAGATCTAACCTTGCTAATCAGTCTCCCATGGGGAACCTTGTTGAACACCTTACTGAAGTCCATATAAATCACATCTACCGCTCTGCCCTCATCAATCCTCTTTGTTACTTCTTGAAAAAACTCAATCAAGTTTTTGAGACATGATTTCCCACACACAAAGCCATGTTGACTATCCCTAATTAGTCCTTGCCTTTCCAAATATATGTACATCCTGTCGCTCAGGATTCTCTCCAAAAACTTGCCCACCACCGACTTCAGGCATACCGGTCTATAGTTCTCTGGCTTGTCCTTACCATCCTTCTTAAACAGTGGCACCACGTTAGCCAACCTCCAGTCTTCCGGCACCTCACCTGTGACTATCAATGATACAAATATCTCAGCAAGAGGCCCAGCAATCACTTCTCTAGCTTCCCACAGAGTTCTAGGGTACACCTGATCAGGTCCTGGGGATTTATCCACCTTTACCCGTTTCAAGAAATCCAGACATCCTCCTGTATAATTTGGACATTTTGCAAGATGCCACCATCTATTTCCCTACATCCTATATCTTCCGTATCCTTTTCCACAGTAAATACTGATGCAAAATACTCATTTAGTATCTCCCCCATTTTCTGCGGCTCCACACAAAGGCTGCCTTGCTGATCTTTGAGTGGTCCTATTCTCTCCCTAGTTACCATATTGTCCTTAGTGTATTTGTAAAAGCCTTTTGGGTTCTCCTTAATTCTATTTGCCAAAGCTATCTCATGCCCCTTTTTTGCTTTCCTGATTTCCCTCTTAAGTATAATTCCTCCAACCCTGGCAACATTTTTGTAAATCATTTCTGAACCCTTTCAAGTTTCACAACATGAAGGATGTGGAGGGAGACCATAATTTCACATAATATTCCAAAATTGCCCTAACCAATGTCCTGTACATTGCAACATGACCTCCCAACTGCTATACTCAGTTCTCTGACTAATAAAGGAAAGCATGCTAACTATTTTCAGATGGGACACTATCTTCAAATGCAGAACCCTAAATTGAGCATGGAGTGCTACCAGGGAATCCTCAAAAGCAGGTGGGCTTTCCTTCCACCCAGCAGCTTACAGAAGAGAGGACATAGAGGACCGGTAGTCTTCTAATTCAGGAGTGAGTAAACGGTTAACGAAAGTGTACTAGACCCTTTCCGTGAGAATAACATGTTCTTTCCTGAAAATCGTTTCGGTTTTGGGATCAGTACTTTGAAAATTGCTTTTGGCCCTCCATAGCCTGTTAACACGGTCATTCAGGACTTTAACCAACAGTTCATTGAATGTCTTTGTGTTTCCGTCTCTCCCACCATCCTCCACTCAGCCATCACTTTGAAAGTATCACAACACCCCAGAGGTGTCAGGAGACTAACAATCGGGGATTGTGATGTTCAAAGTGCAGACATTTGAAGAAGATCTCACAAACACCAATCAGATGAAGAATCAGTTTAACATAGTTGTTATGTAGGAGAGACTGTCAGAATTCCCTTTTTTCTTCAAATAGTGTAACAAAATCTTTGATCTGAATATATGAATCGCAGTTGACGTAGCATCTCATGGAAAGGATGGTACCTCCAAGAATGTACTGCAGTGGGGAGACAGATAATTATGTCTTGGAGTTTTATCAAAGCTGCTCCTAATGTAACTGCACTGCAGCAGCTCTGAAGAAATTCTGGGACTATGGCTTTTAATCCTAGAGTGATGAATTGACTCATAATTCTTTGAACCCAAGGACAAACTAAGTACAAACCGATGAAAACAAGTAATGTCAGTAAGATATAAATATGGCTGGTATTGACACTTCAGTCCCAGGTACAAAAAATGCCAAATGCTATAACTTTTTCACTGAAAACAACAAATGCTGGAGATAACAGTGGGACAGGCAGCATCCATGGATACTGTCTGACCTGCTGTGATCTCCAGCTTTTGTTGTTTTCAGTACAGATTCCAACATCTGCAATAATTTTCTCCTATAATTTTTCACTTGTGTTAAGTGCATGCAGGCACTGTTATTGAAATCAGTACAGTTGGAACACCAGCCAAATACTTGAGCATAATGAATGAGTTAACAATGACCAGTACTGGAAATTTGTCAATGTCATCTTTTTTATTATTGTGCTGGAGTTGAGATTTGTGTCTGGAAAATGTTTGGTAAAAATACTGTAGGTTTTAAATCAAATCTCACCAAATCACTGTTTTCTCAGTTGTGTGCCAAGGGAGGGACAAATGGTTTCATTGTAATAACACTAGATGCTGGGGTAAATTGTGAGGCCCAGCTGGGATGAGTCATTTTATTTAAAACATGCTTTTCCTTATGTAGGAGTACTGGATGGTATCATGGGTCAGAACACTTTTTATGTCATAGTTTAGGGCTTTTGAGAGGGCCATCGAGACAGAAATCCATTTTTGTTGCCTTGTGGGAGTGAAACTGAGTTTGAAACATTGTACTTCCTCAAAAGATATCTCTCCTGACTTGAACATTCAGGACTGAGATGCCATTAGGGGAACAAAGTTTCCCTTCTCTATGTATTGGACGGTTATGACGAGATTGCCATTTTTGATAGCACACTGGCAATGTAAGAATACTGACAGGTCACTCCACTGTTTTGTAGGGGGAACTGAAATACGGTTGATCATTTTTCTTTGTTGTTCCTGGTTTAATTACAATAAGAATAATACCAACTACACCATTACTCCAAAGACTGCCTGGAAATAAACTGAATTATAAAAGTTTACTGAACAGAGCTTGGAGTGCTGCCTTGAAAACTCAGTGGGTAGAGGTCGTACCCATTGTCACACAAAGACGAAAAAGCCCAAGTATCAAACCTGAGGCCATATCGTAACCTGGCAGTGGTGTTGAGCCATCTCACCACACTCAGGGAGGAAGTTGCACATCTGAGAGGATCTGGTGAATCAAACAGTTCTCTTTTACAGGCAGTTTTGTTTCATTGGGAGTGGTGCTCACTGTGGGACTGCAGTCAGTTTCAGAGGGAGACATGGTGTAGAGATGGAAGCTACCTTAAAGATGAATCAAGGGATTTACTGGGACTAGGTTGATAGAGCCCATGAGGGGTCTGGGAGTACAGGATCATCAAACAGAGGTTCTGAGGAAACTAGGGGCTGTGAGAATTAAGATATGGGATGTCTTCCGATAGGCACTGGAGGCAACTATTCATTTTTATCCAGCCACAAGCCTGCTACATTTCACCTAGCAGATTGGACATGGCAAAATCCCAGTGTCCATGGGAGGAGATTGTTCAGTGGCCATTGATTGGGAACTTAAGAGCCTCCATTTGCACCCTGGTGAGTGTGCTCCCTGGCACCTCTGCTGTCAATGATAAAATGACAGGCTGGATGGGTAGGCGGTGGGCTGAGCTACATTCCATTTTTACAGGTCCTGATATCTGCCATCCCACACAGGAAAGCCTCGTCTGTGCTGTATTCCCTGATCTTAGATGTGGAATGCATTTGGTGTTTTAGAGATGCCTTCAGTGCCTCTGTACTAAACATAGGGAAAGAAAAAATAGTTCATGGGAGCAGCAGAGCCAAGACCGGTCCTATTCCCATCTGACATGCTGCCATACATACTTTCCCAATGGAGCCATTAATCAGATATTGAACATTTTAATTCTGGTTATTTTCTTCCCTCCATGTTCAGGTCTCAAAGTGCAATTGTAACATCCCAGCTACTGATTGGCTGAAAATAGTTAATCGAGCGCAACGAATTAAAATTTCTATCCTTCTGGTGTTTTGGCTCAGTGCTACAAGAGTTGAATTGTCACCTCATTACAATTTGAGGAATGACACCCAGATAACGTTGTGTGACAGGGAAAAATAAGACCTGTCTTCCCTCACTTTCTTTTATTCATTCATGCGATGTGGACATCATTGATTGGGCCAGTGTTTATTGTCCATCTCTATTAAATTTTGAGGAGGTGATGGTGAACTGCTTTCTTGAACCATTGCAGTCCTT
This sequence comes from Chiloscyllium plagiosum, assembly GCF_004010195.1. Lineage (NCBI taxonomy): Eukaryota > Metazoa > Chordata > Chondrichthyes > Orectolobiformes > Hemiscylliidae > Chiloscyllium > Chiloscyllium plagiosum. The sequence goes on from NC_057724.1 coordinate 45,998,439, forward strand.
TTGTGTTGATACACGTAGAAATATGTTAGGGAAGGAGTTGAATGATTTTGACCCAGTGACACTGAAGGAATTGGTCACATGGTGAGGTGAAGGTCTTTGCTTAGTGCCCAGCAGAAGTCAGGTGTTTGGACCTGAGACAGAGAAGTAAGGAAAAGACAAAAAAAGGAAGGTTACTCCACTTTCTCTGTCTTGCATTGTCCCGAATGATCAGTTCAAGTATAGTATTGCTAAAGACTTTTAAACTCCTTTGTTTTTGAAAAGCAATTTGCATGCCCCAGAGCAGGGCATGGAGTGGGGAGCAGGTAGGTGGGTGAGCATGATGAACAAACCAGAGAAGGAGCGAAATTATAGTGATTGTTTATTTATTAATCTGCACGCTGCATAATGGTTATTGTCGTAAGTACCTTAACCATATTGACCAGAATTCATCTCTGTTCTGATCTAATCTCAGCTAAGTGGAACAATTTAAACGCTGTAAACGCCCGATCAGATATATTTAGGGAAGTGAAGATTTTACATGATTACTTATCATGATGATTTCTTTGCTTGAAAATGTGTGTGTGTATGGACAGCAGGCAAAGATTAGACTGAGCTCATTCACAATGCAGTCTATGCTTCCATAACCTGTCAACACTATCTCAACTCACAGGTAAAGAATGGACACTTAGTAGGGGTAGTCAGGAAGGGCTGCTGCTTAGGGAACTGAAACTCCTCAAGCAGCAGCTTCTCAGTTATTGCTTCTCAGAGTCGATAGTAAGAAAAAAAAAGGAAAGTAAAAACAGTTGTTACCAGAAGAGTTCAGTAGAGGTGCCGTAATGTGTCTACATTTCAGTTCCATCACTGAAACAAAGAAATCACTTTACCCTCCTCCCTACATGAATATGGACCCATTCGTTAAATGTTGGCAGGAAATCTTACATTTTTCTTGGCTCTGATGACAGGAAGTACTCCCGTCACCCTGTCGCTGAGAAGGTTTCTCTACAGCTCTCTCTACTGCTATTTTTGCTAAAGGCTCGGAGACTCTGTCCTGAAAGAATTTGGAAAACAATTTACTATTTGTATTGTAATGAGGCAAGCATGGAAGGAAGTCAAATGTGTTAGTTTTGCATTGCAACTGAAATCTTAATTCTAAACTTGTTTTAGAATTTAATAAAGCATCTTCAAAAAGCACAGGCCTCTCAGTCTAATGTTTCATTTGAAATGTTAGTAAATTAATACCGAAAAGAACTATTTTTGACCACTTGAGATTGACACCAAGAATAATTTTTAACTGTCCTATAATATGCAAATTTCTGTAAAGTGAATTTACACAGGGGAGCTAAACATTCACTGGTTTGCTGGCTTACTACCTTACATTATATATCTATCTTAGCAAAAATGCAGTTTCCAAATCAACAGGTTTATTAGTAATATTTTAAAATATTTTGGGACTTAAATGATTTCTACACACATGCTTTCAGCTTCAGCCACAATTCCGATTTATATCAGTTACTTAGCTTCTTTATAGTTTATGCATCAAAGTACAATGAATACAGATCATTGAACAGATTAAATTAATCAAACATAGGTCCATTAAACCATTGAATACACTACAATAAAGCCAACATCGTAGCATTTCAGTGGGATTTTGAGGCTGGAATGTGTTGTAACAGAATACTCATTCAGAACTTAAACACTACTAAATAGAGACTGCAAGCTGAAGATTCCATTTTGTGCTCACCAAAGTAGCAAACAGACTTGAGTAAAAGGACACCACTTTATATGGTGTGAGAGGACAGTACTGATTGATTAGACCATCAACGGTATGGAGATGCAGCAGAAACAATTAACTGTCAATCTTAATTCTTAGATCAGGTAGATAGTTTGCGATTAGTCAGGGTTTGCATGCAGCAGACGTTGGCTGTCTCCATGCCCCTCTTTTGAAAACAGTGCAACATATGGACAAATTTTACTTGCATAAAACAGGTCCTGTGTATTTATATATGTAACTCCTTGAATGCTTCAATGCATCACACTGTGAACATGACCGAGGATCTTTATTTTGTTTTCAGTGTAACTCTTAGCATAATTCAGCCTGTTGCATTGTTAGTTTATGCTGAGTTTGTTTATCTCAGTGGGTGACAATGGAAGTATGAGAATTTAGCTCAATGTTTCTCCATTGGGAAACGTTCCTACATGTTTGCTATCGAGTGATTTCTCCCAGGTTGTATGATCATTTCCTTGTAGTAAAATGGCTTGCTAATATTTAGTTAGTATTAAAACTTGCATCACTATAGTGGTTAAGTTATTGTAGAGCGACCTGTATACTTGGAACTATACCAGGAAATAATTCAACATTTCCACATGAAGGAGTTGATGAATCAAGAAAATGCATACTTCTTTCTTTTTTCCACAGATACCCCAGTCATTAATACACCCTAACCAGTGAACCAGTAAGTTAGCTGCAGCCCAATTTCTGTTGCTCTGTGGACCTCAGTATACTTTCTTGAATAGTTCATGTTACTTTCTCAAGAACTGCACAATCTCAGGATTTTGTCAGAGTTAGGATTTTTGGGGAAGGATTAGAGGGATGAGAGACATGAGGAGTTGAAAGGAACAGAAGGACGATAAAGATAAAAGGGCATACAGACAGACAGTGAGAGAGAGGGGGAGAGAGCTAGAGAAAGCTAAAGAGAAGCAAAATGGAACAGTACGATAAACAAACAATTGTTCATGACTGTATCTTCTGATGAATGTTAACAATTTGCTTGGCCTTTTGAGCTGCGACACTCAAGATATAACCTTTGTTTGGAATTTGGCTAGAGATAGATTGCATTACTTGTAAATGGTACTTACTGTACTTTGATTAGCTTATCTGAAAAACTGAATTAACCAGAACTGAAGACAGGCCAGCAGTATCAAAAAAGGGTCAGAGCAGAAATTGAAGGAGTTCGACTTTCAGTCATAAGGCAAGAAAGGAGTAAGAAGGTGATCGAAGATGACAGGACGGAACCAAACATTTAGAGTCATAAAGTCATAGTAGAGAAACAGATTCTTTCAATCCAACTCATTCATGCCAACCAAATTTGGCCCATATCCCTCTAAAATCTTCCTATTCATCTACCTATCCAAATGTCTTTTAAATGTTGTAACGATACCTGCATCTATCTTCCTCTAGCAGCTCATTCCACATACGAACCACCCTCCATGTGAAAAAAATTACCCCTCATGTCTCTTTTAAATCTTTCTGCTCTCACTTTAAAAATAAGCCCTCTAGTTTTGAACTCCCCTATCGTAGGGAAAAGACATTATCATGGTAAATGTCAAGGAGGATCCAAGAAGTTTCAGACAGGACAAGAAAAATAGAAAGTTAAATCTCACTTAGTGGAGGAGCCACAGGGTGGTATGGCAGAAACTGACCATCCAGAGCTGCTCATAGGGATATTTTCACTTTAGCTGTATGCTTGACCCAAGCCTAATATGACATGTGAAACCCTCTCACATTATAGATTCCCACTGATTAGTTCAACATTTTTCCTTTCCAATTTCTCTCCCAATCTGCTGCTGGGAACAGTCTTACATAACACTGAAGTAACTCTTTATCATAAATGAAATCAAACTTAACATTTAGACATAGTTTGCAGTCAATAATATGACATCGCTAGGCTATTGAATAGTGGGCTTCCTGAAGAAGGGCTCATGCCCGAAACGTCGATTCTCCTGCTCTTTGGATGCTGCCTGACCTGCTGCGCTTTTGCAGCGACACATTTTCAGCTCTGATCTCCAGCATCTGCATCCTCACTTTCTCCTATCGAATAGTGGGACCAATAAGTTAAATGCATTCCTGTCTTGTCTGATATTCAGTGCATGTTCAGCTAATCCTGCTGGCTTTCCTACACAAATGTTGCACTTTGTTCCCTCTGCTGGTGGGGGCAAGTCCCTCTTATTCAATTAGGACTGACCTCAGAATTTCTGACATGGTCATTCTCTTGTTTCATTGGGTAAGGTACAATTTTTTAGATTAGATTTAGATTAGATTCCCTACAGTGTGGAAACAGGCCTTTGGCCCAACCAGTCCACACCACCCCTCTGAAGAGGAACCCACCCAGACCTATTTCCCTCTGAGTAATGCACCTAACACTATGGGCAATTTAGCATGGCCAATTCACCTAACCTGCACATCTTTGTACTATGGGAGGAAACTGGAGCACCCGGAGGAAACCCACGCAGACACAGGGAAAATATGCGAACTCCACACAGACAGTCGCCCGAGGCTGGAATCAAACCTGGGACCGTGGTGCTGTGAGGCAGCAGTGCTAACCACTGAGCCACCGTGCCGTCCCGTCACATTTGCTTCGTCACATTTGTTAATATTTATGGTTATGTGAGGTTACTCGTTTTTGTAGTAAGAATAAAAAGGATAGAATTTTGTTTTAAGAGTGAAACTTCTCAATGTTGATATTCTTAGAGCATTAGGTGTATTCATATAAAACACAGACAGCTGTCTGGCAGGTACAACAAGTGGTTTAGAAGGCAAATGGCATTTTAGCCTTTATTGAAAAGGGAGTGGAAAACAAAAATACCACAGCTCTATGAGGCTTTGGTTAGACCCCAGCAGGGGTTCAAGGCACAGTTTTGGTCTCCATTTCTAAGGAAGAAATAAGTTTGTATAGTCAGTGCTACAGCAAAGGTTTATTGGATTGACTCATGATTTGTGAGCATTATCCTATTTGAGAAGCTGAATATGTAGTGCTTGTAATGAGGTCAGCCAGGTGGACTTCATAGGATATGAGTTCCCTGATCAGGGACCCTTGGCTGCCAGATATAAACAGGAGTGTCAGACATTCTGTTCATACTAAGAGCTGGTTCTGAAAGAGTTGGATCAGCGTCAAAGACTCTCAATGTGTAAATAAAGGGTGAATTATTGACGGGATACTGGGCTCTGTGGAGTTATTTCAAAATAAATTGGGTGTAACTCTCTGGGGTTTAGAAGGTTGAGAGGTGAACTCATCAAAAATACAATATTCTGAAGAAGCTTGATAGGATAGACATTAAGAGATGGTTTCCTCTTACTAAGGGGTCTATGATACAGGGTTAGTGTCAAGATAAGAGATTGATCAGACTGAGAGTAAGAACAATTTCTTTATTCAGGTAGTTATGTATCTTTGGAAGTCTCTATTCCAAAGGCTTGTGGGTGCTGTCTTATTGAAAATATTGCCTTTGCTTAGATTCATATTTCATCCGTAAAAGCTCCCTTTAACAAAAACATTATATATTAACAGTAAATCCTTATCTATTAGCTCAGCAGTGGTGATGGGGTCAAAACATAAACAATACGTATATTTCTTTTTACCTCATTAAAAATCTTGAATCCCAACAGAGTGGAAACAGATCATTTGGCCCATCAAGTCCACACTGACCATCCAAAGAGTATCCCATTCCCCTACTACTCTACATTTTCCCCTGATTAATCCACCTAACCAACACATCCCTGAACTCTATGAGCAATTTAGTATAGCTAATTCACCTAACCTGCACATCTTTGGACTGTGGGAGGAAACCGGAGCACCCAAAGGAAAACCACAGACACAGGGAGAATTTACAAACTTCACACAGACAGTTGCCCAAGGATGCATTTGAACCCAGGTCCCTGGCGCTGTGAGATGTTTCATGTTTTACACATAGATTACCACAGCAACAGCTCACATAAAATCATAAAATCAATAGCCAGCAAACATTTAAGGAAAACATTTCAAGAAACAACTGTTTGCAGAACATCTTAAAAAAACCCTTACTGTTTTTATTCCACTGTTCTTGTAATTAAGGTTCCAGGAGTCTGACATATCAAAATATAATCTCAACATTTATATTGTTCAATCTGTTTTATATAACATATGGAAGACTTATAAACCTAACTTTATGTGGATCAATAATCTATCACTGGACTATGAAAAATGGATTTAATAGATTTAACAGGATTTCAGATTAACATAAAATTGGAGAAGAATCAACTCTAATTCTGCAGTGTCGTACTGGAGTTTCTGCCTCAATTTTGGTTTCAGTCACAATGAGGTTTCAAGTCATGATCTTCAGAATTTGTGCTAATAGTGGTATTTTCAAAATAACCAACCTGATACCATGTCCATAAATAAATTTACAGATAGATTCTTCATACTACTGCCCTCTAGTATGTTATCAAACAGGCCAAACCCCCTTCAAATACAACAAAGAGATAGCCTAGATCCTTTTATTATTTATTATAACTTTTTCTAATTTAAAGACAAGTGCAATGTGCTATGTTTCAGATGTAATTTGATTGGTTATGGTACCCGGCTTTAAGTAAAACACACTTTATTCTTATCCTATAGTTAAAATACAAACAAAAGAAAGAAGAATTGGTCTAGCTTTAACTCTATTGGAAAATTTAACAGAATAATAAATTATTTAACTACTACACAGCAATGGTTTGAATCTAGTAATGTCCCATAAACACACCCTTGGCAAAGGAACATCAGTAAAACAGATTGTCTCACATGTGATTCTGGCAGCAGAGAGAACTCCAGCTTTTTGTTGTGGCTGAGAGAGATGTAACAGGTTCCACAGCCAACTTAAATACCCCAAATTACTGAAAGCTAAACTCAAGTCCTGTTTCTGTGGGAGCCTGACCCCACCCATTCAGGCTGCTTCTTTTGCTCCAACTTTTAAAACAAACCCTAGCCCTCACAAGCTGTTTACTTTATTGGCTTCAAATAGACATCTCTATACCTCTGTCTCAAAACGTCTCCAAAAAAAGAACAAAATACAGCTCTTAAAGCCAGAGTATTGTTATAAGCATTGTAAATGAAATTTATGGAAATGACTCCAGCAGAAACATCAGTTTATCTTTTATTCTTTACAGACACTGAAGGCATGTTGTGACTTTTCACATTTACATTTTAACTCATATTTCCAACATTTACAATGTACAATTGTAGAGATTGTACAATTTTTGCTCCTATGTCTTATGGTCTTAAGGTCTTTATAATTACATATAGTAGGGACTGTTCAGTGTAAAATAAATTATAATTTCAGAAACTACAAGCTTTAAAAATATTTTTTGCTTTTATGCTATTTGGTTCAGTCAAACTTTCCTGATTTGGAATCAGCATGGATAAATGTTGGCGTTCAAATTCCTGAGAAGTTTGTCACAGTACTGGTGTATTTCTGGAATATGCAATTATTACTGTGAAGGTTTCCCCAAAAATGTAACTTTCATTCTATTGTGAAAAAAAACTGATTAAAATCAATGGTGACCTCAACTTTCTAAAACATACCAACATTTTTTTAATATGCTTCTAAATTTCCATATCCTCACAATCTACACACATTAGATACACAAAGCACAAACATCATGCAACTCCAAAGGATGGTTGCCACTGACTTGCAGCTTTCAGTGTAATAACTTTCAAAACTAAATTTACTTTAAGTTCACACATTGACATCTGCTCAGTCTGCTTTCTGATATTGTTGCCAGATGGGCTGATTATGAATGCTTGGCTGAGCTCCCAGAATGGATAATACCTACAGCCCTGTAGGCACTGTTGATATGCTTGTAAGTGAGTGATAGTTTTATCTAATTGACAGCTTTATTACCTTGTACGAATCTGATCTTCCACTGGAGAAGTTTTATTATGATGCAAGATAAGTAATTTCTTGAAGGAGTTGGGAAATGGGGCTCAGGAAAGTTCCTAACTCTCCAGACTCATCTCCATTAATGTCATTGACATCACAAATGGCTGTGATTGATCAACAGCTTTTAAGACATTGTAGGTTGAGTAGTTCCTTATAGTGGATTTTTTAAAAATCCTCATAGCTTATAGTGTCAGGTCAGGAGCATTTCAAAGATTTGCCAGACTTGCAAATGGCTAATTAATTCTGTGCTTTGTAGATACTGGAAGAATGGGTATAGAAGATGAATGAGCCAGACTGAACCAGCTTGGGAAATATTAAAGAGCATACATAGTTGGTATGAGGTGATATTGAAGAACAGGAGTTATAAAGGTGCATGAGCCGGCAAAAGGGCAAAGAGAGTAGATTGGAGTTTGGGGCTTGAGGGCATAACAATTATGATAACAACTAGTTTAATAGAAAGTGGCCTTCCGGCCTGCAAGACCTGACATATCCCTGCCTTCAATACTGCTCCAGGCTTGATTCCAGAGGTAGTTGCCCTGACACCATGACGTCCTTGAAGAACAATATTAACAACATTAATGGGCATGGGTCTGCACAGTTGGGAACTTTCCTGACTCCCATTTCCCATCTCCTTCAAGAAACTATTGCCCTTAGGTTTTACTCACTGTTGCAAGCGTAATGATCAACTAAACAAATCAAGTGCTGAACTGTTTTATTGAATGAAATTCATGCTCAAGCTGTATAATGCCGTTGCTGTGGCTTAATTTTGATTTTCTTTTTCTTTGCTCTTACATTGTCTACCTTACGTTATACCTTCAGCAATACAATCAATCAAACTGAATTAGATGTCTGCTTCAACAGTAATATAACAGCATATGCGAAAGCAACTAAAAATGCAGGTGCTTTGCTGGGATGTAAAACCTGAGCAATAGCCAAGCTCTGTTATATTCCTGATAACCAATGGTGAAAGTAGAAACCAGATCCAGTTTTTACTTGAAATAAATTCATTCACAGACTGAAACATTGCAAGTATATATCTCCTGATTCCACTCTATTCCAACTCAGTGAGTATCTCTTTATGTGTGCTCAAGTAACCATCCAATCAATGTCCTTCATCCTGTATTACTTCTGCCTGAATTGATACAATTAACAAGCTGCATAGAAATTATGCTAAGATTTTACAAAAAGACTATTTTTATAGAGTTTTACATTTAGTCTATTCATCACTCCGGAAAAAAAAACATAAATGTCAGAAAAAACACAGAGCAGTAGAAATAATAGTAAATGTAAGATGAAGTGATGGGAAAATAATTAGAGAACTCAAGCTCTTCAGAAATGCCTAGGTGAAATGTCATCCACATACCAAAAATAATTCCCATACAGTTAAGGTAAACCCAAATTGATGTGATATATTAAACCCCTGTAGGATTAGGGGATAGGAATTTAAATTTAGGACAAGTGATAAATATTTTGAATATTTTGCTTGGCACGCTAGCGGTGTAAAAAATGTCATGAGTGTTCACTGGTTGGATGCAGCCAGGAAACGTGAGGGTACTAGAAGATTAAGCTTTCATATATTAAATAACTTATCTTATCCTACACTTTAAGTGGTGATTTTTTTCTTGAGGCACAGTTCCATTGGTAGTAACATTCCTCTGGAAGTTTGTCATTCTTCACAAGTCAAATTAAATCAGTGACAGTCTGCAAGCTATGCACAGCTGCGTTAAGTCTGCTTTGACTGAGTACTCACATAGCCATTGCGTTCTCACTGGAATCACTAGGTAAGGATTTGGATCATTGGCAGATTTGTTCCATCTGTGGCTTAAAGGTCCTGAGGTTCTAATTCTGACTTCACCTCAATCATTGCCCTGTCTAGAGACCCAGTTAACTTAGTGCAAACATGTCTTTAATGAAAGGCTTTCGTACTGCTTGGTGCATTGATATATTAAACCTTTGAGCAGAGTAAAATTTTCTTATGTAACACGTAACTTGGTTATATATTGGAATAGTGCTCTTCAGTCTATTTCCATGACCTTGCTATGTATCCAAACAATTCTTGTGTTTCGTTCTTTTTATTTTCTGTTGTTATGTTGTCCAAAAAAATCCCAAGTTTATAATAAATCAGGATTGAAACATCTGTTCTTTCTTCCTCAACATGTCTTGCATGTGTCAGAAACGTTTGAACTCACAAGTATTTTCTGAGTCTCTAGTTGCTTATTCAATAGAGGAAATACAACTTGCCTTTAGATCTTTTATTTATGAAGTTTCAGACTAACAAACAAAAAGTGACCTCTAATTCTTCAGAGTATAGCAGCTGTATTTTGTGATGATATTTTCTTATCATTAGGAAGTGTGAGAAAATCTACCTTCCCAATAAAAAGATGTATTCCTCGTCATTGGCACAGACACGAATTCAATTGTTGGTGCCAAGAAAAACACTTACTTTTAATGTCCTTTTTGTGAATTTTATGCTGATGAAGGTGAGAAATATTAGTGTTGCTGAAGGAATTTCAAGCCAGATACTGTTAGGTCATTATCCCACAGTTAAATGCAGAATAAAGCTCTTACTACTCAGCCCCAATAATTGTTCCTGATAGCCCAATATCACAATGGGCTGTTTCTCTATTTCCCACACTTGGCTTCTGTATCCTGATGAGTTGAGATTGTTACCTTATACTGAATTAGGGGCAATTTTGTGCTGTGCAACTAAATCGAAAGACTTCAAACTCATTTCAAGTAGGATATTCACAAACAGCAGATTAAAGATGCTTTTGTCAAGCTAGTTTTCATTTGCTTTAATACAAATTTCATGACTGAATGAATGTCATCGAGTCACTATTCTGTCCAATTTTTTAAACACCTCTTAAAATTCTTATTCATCCCATTTCAAGAACCTTAGTTACTTTAATTAATTTAGTTATTTTAAAATGTGCTGTAGCGTTGACCAATTCCCATTTCCTTTTCTATCGCTATCTCACTTCTCAGTCCAATTTCCAAACAACCTCAGTTCTATCGTTACAGTTGTTCCATGATTATTTAATAGAGAATGGACACCCATGGTCTGGATGGATTTCCTTTTTGCTGGCATATGCATCTCCATACTATGCAATTTACCCTGGCAACAACCTTCAAACAGTGAAGTTGAATGTTAGTTGAATGTAATGTGCTTTTGCAGAACTTGTGGACTACTCTGCCTTCCGACTATAAATGTTGCAAGTTAACATTTTTATGTGAATTAGATGTTTAGAGGTGTTGAGATGGTAAAAAGAAATAAAAGCTATATTTGCTCTATTTTAAAGCAATCCAATTGGTCTATCCACGTTCAAACACAAACTCTGCATTCAAACCCTCTACTTGTGTTTAGGCCTCAATTATTCACATTATTTCTTAACGACTTGGAAAATTGCAAAGAAAGATGTATATTCAACTTTTCTGATGACACAAAGTTAAGTGGCAGTATAGATAGTTGTAGATGATAGCAAAAAATTACAAAGAGATATTGGTAGACTAAGTGAATGGGCAAAATCATGCCGAATGGAGTTCAATGTAGGCAAGTGTGAGGTTATCCATTTAGACTGAAGAAGGATAGATCAAGGTACTTTCTAGATGGTATGAAGTTAGATAAATGGATCCCTAAAGTGATTTGGGGACTCAGGTGCATACATCTTTAAAATGTCAGGAACAAATGCAGAGAATAATCAAGAAACCTAATGGAATGCTGGCCTTTATATCTAAAGAACTGGGGTACAAGTATGTCAAAGTTATTGCACAATTTTGTAAAACTCTGGTTAGGCACCCCCCCCTTGGGGAACTGTGAGCAGATCTGGGCACCACCCCTCAGGAGGGATATATTGGCCCTGGAGGGAGTATAACGCAAGGTTTCAAGAATGATACATGTACTAAAGGGGTTAAAGTTATGAGGACAGATTATACAAATTAGGCCTATTTTCTCTAGAAGTTAGGTTAAGGGATGATCATATTGAAGTCTTCAAGATATTAGCAGGAAAATACATTGTACACAAAGATAAACAATTTCCATCAGTTGGAGGTTCCAGACTAAGGAGCGTAGTCAGAGAATGAGGGCTAGACTTTTCAGGAGAGATGTTAGGAAGCACTTCTATAGGGTAATAAATGTTTAGAACTCTCTTCCACAAATGGCAATGGATGCTGTTAATTTGAAATCTGACGTAGATACCTTAAAGAATGTTATGTATTAAAGAGTATTAAAGAATATGAGCCAAAGGCAAGTATATGAAGTTAGATCACAAATCAGCCATGATTTCATTGAATAGTGAAACAGGCTTGAAGGGCTGAATAACCTACTCCTGTTTCTAATGTTCCTATGTACCTGGTCCAAAGCTTTCTGTCATGAATTAATATCTGGCACTGAAAACATCAACCTTATTCTAACTTATGGAACATCCATGAAGTCAAAGCCATCACTCTGAGCAAATAACCACTTATGACAAATTTTTTGTTGTTTTTACACCAAAATTGCTTGTGCAATTGCTGTCTGAGTGGACAACCTATTTAAAAAATTGTTCAATCACAGGATGTTAGTGTCCCTGACTGGGCCAGCATTTATTGCCCATCTCTAGTTGCCCTTGTGAAGTGGTGGTGAGCTGCTTTATGCCTTTACAAATTCTTAAACATGAACTTGCAAATTGTATGGAAACAAAGGTTGCTATTGTAATTAATCTGGTTGGCACACATTTATTTCAAGCTGGCTTGTTTGACTATGCTTTGAGTAACTATTTGTATTAAATGAAGACATTTCAGATTGTAATAGATAAATCAGAGGCTTCTAGCTGGCAGAGAGATTTTTGTATAGCAAGTCTGAAAAATTGCAACACTGATCGGATACTTATGAGGCAGAGCAACTAATGGCTGAGGTTAATGTAGACCAGATGGAGAAGGTTGAGTTTTGAAACAGCCAGTGCTATGTGCCAGCAGAAATAACTAATTGCTAATACTCCTCTCCTAGACTCAGCAGTTAAAATTCAGGGAAACAGGAAAAAGTAGAAAATAGTTTTAACTGGGGACTCCATATATCTACTGACAGGGGATGGGGTTCTGCTTGAGCATTGCAGGATTTGATTACAAATGCTGTGATTCTGGAAGAAATTATGGAAATTATTTGTTAAATGTGAAAAAATACATTGGGATAATTTAAGTGTTTATTTATTCTGCGCATTGGTGCTTACATCAATCCATTCAAAACTGTTCCTACATCTGGCATAATCACAATATAGGGTTTTGAAACCTATGAAAAATAGTTTTAATTAAGAACACAAAGCTGGTGGTAGAAAATAGCAACAAGGTGCCTTTGAGGGGGTGAGCTGGCTGAGTGGTGGTAATGATGTAGCACAACTTGCTTCCATCCAGTTCTTTCAATGATTAGTTTTCCCAGTACGGCATTAACATTTTCAAGATGTTGATAATGACGCTGAAAGGTGCCAGGCCAATATAAGCAACATTTAGAAAAGGTTACTATCCCCACTGAGAAAGGTTTCAAGCTTTTTTATATTGATTTTTTGGGAAGAATCATTTTGTATTCATGAAGTTGAGGGATTTGTGGAGGTTTGAGATTCACCTTCATCTACAAGCTCTCTGCTCTTACATGCAGAAATATTAATGGCTACCTTCTTCAAGAAAGCAGAGGGATTCTGATTACTATGCCTTCCTTCACTTTAGGTTGTTTTCTTGTAATGTGTGCCCTTTTGTTTGCAATCAATGATGCACTCTCAAAGTGACATAAAGAAGTGTGCACATGTGCCCAGCTGTATCCATTATGGGTGCCTGTAAGGGACTGTATTGGGTTGTATTATAGTGTTTTGATGTCTGAAGCCTTAGGCTTAGACAGATAAATGGCAAGTAACATTTGTCCCAAAAGTCTTGTCTCAACAGTATATGTACCTATATCACATTGGCTGCAATCATTCAAAATGACGGCTCACCACTACCTTTCCTGGGCATTTAAGGATGGGCAATAATTGCTAGTCTAGCCAGTGACACCCACATACTATGAAAGAATAACATTTTGAAAAGTTAATATAACAAGTTTTTCAATTGTGATTTGCAGCATGAATCTGAGCGCTGTGAAGTATGGTGTTCTTGAGATATTGTGAAAGAGCTGTAAGGATGTATGGAGGTTTGACATGGGCAAGCAGTAGTTGTGAATCGATCTATAGGCATACATTCCAAGCTGACACATTGGATGCATGGTGCAGTCAAGTGACCTGGCTTTACCTGATGCTTTAAAATATGCTTTCTTTCCTTGACAACTTCGCTGACCCCACAGCAAGTACATGCAATGCAATGCCTGGCGTATCATATTGCTGTCCGCTGGAGGGAATAAAGAAAGATCTGCATTTATATAGCACTTTTCATGACTACTGGAAATATCAAACTGCCTTTCGTGCAAATGAAGTACTTTTGAAATGTAATCACTATTGTAAAGTTGAACACTGAAGCTAGTTTCCAGAAATAGCAATGTAATGCAAATCATCTATTTTTTGTGACATTGGTTGAGGGATAAATATTATCCAGGGCACTTGGGGATCACTCCCTACCTATTCGTCTTCAAAATAGTACAATGGAATCTTTTATATCTACTGAGCTGGCACCTCTGATTTGATGATTACCACTGAAATCTAAAGTTCACGATAGTGGCCTTGCCTGTTGCTAAATTACTCCATTAAAGAAAGCTAGCCAAAAGTAAGAGCACATCAGAAGCATTTATCTGGCAAGGAAGAGGCCTTCCCCAGGATTTACGATCTCCAAATTTGATATGTGGGGACATTGAATCTGTCCAACATCGCCAACTGTACATTTTCCCTCATTAATGAACCGGAATGGCAGGCTTGAATTTAATGTCCAAGCCCTGAAGTGGGACTTAAACTCAGAATCCTTGTGGTTCAAAGACAAAGTTGTTACTCACTGAGCCACAACAGACACATTGCAATAGGTTTATTGGAATGCCATACGGATAACAATCCTGCTGGCACCTTGCCAACAAAACACAATCTCCATATCTCTGTACTTTTCCCAAAAGCCTTTTAATGGTTATGTTATGACCAGATTTCAGGTGAGAATCCCTAAGTTATTACGCTTTTAGGTGGATACTCCAAGTGCCTGGTTGAGGAGGACTGAACTGACTACCCTTTTTATTAGCAGCATCCTGGATGCTTACATCAGGCAGTTTCCTGTTTTTGACTGTCTCCTGAATCAGTTGATCTGTTTTCCATGGAGTCATATGCAGCTTATTTCCCTGAAGTTGTGGAACAGACTGGTCATCTTCTCTTGGCCTTGCTGTGTTTGCTTGACTGGCAAACTTTTTCATCTTTCAGATGTGTTACTGAAAGATTATTCTAACTCAGTGTGCTCTCTGTCACTGCCATTGATGGGGGTTCTGTTAAGAGGATTGAAAATTTCCACCAGTCCTGTCAAGTCTGTGATTTCCTCTACATTATTCATGTGAAGAGCTCTCTTATACCAATACAAGGAAACTCATTGGATTCTTTCTACTGATTGAGTTTTTCCTGAGTCTTGGAAACCAAATTAAAATTTTTACCGGTTGTCCCTTGACTGGTTTATCAAACACAGCTTGTTCCTGAAGCAACCCATCTGATGACATTGGGGTTGAGAGATAGGCTCAAGACTGAAAATTTATGTGTGAGAACAATCTACGCATTTCCATTCTCTTATGCACGTAGTATTCAAATGTAACTTGTTGCATTCCTATGCATTTGACGGTTATTTCACCTGCACCATAGATGTCTGTAGGATGTACTTTCTGCTTCTTCAGCCACTTGTAACTGGTCTGATAGGTCAGAAATACGTAGTCCTACATCAAGCTTCAAATAAACAGGATAACCATTGACATAGATACATTCCGTGCCTTCTGGCTCATCTGGTCAGCAAGATCCCACAGAAATGCCTTGGATGCTTTCTCCACTCGAGATAGCTCATCCAGTTTGAGCATGTGTCTGTGGGGCCTTGATATCCAGCGGCACTGACACTGGTTTTTAGCTTCGGGTGATTGGCTGTTAATTGCACAGGCTAGTTACAGGCTCCTTTCACTGTTTGTACCCTCCAAAGTGAATAGAGCCTGTTGCTGTCTTGACGTAATGTAGGTCCTTTCCTCTCAGGGTCTTTCGATGAGTTTTTCTAATTTTTGCTTCCATGCTTTGAATAGGTTTATCTCTCAAAGTTAATTCTTCCTTTGACTGTAATAAATTTGATCAAGTTTAATCAAAAATCCCAACAACAATTTTGTTTCTTATGCATTCTGATTTCAAATCTCCTTATTCACAATGTTTCCACGTATCTGTGCAGGCGATGAATGAAATTGTCTACTGCATCCCCGGAAGCTGAACTTTTCTGTTACATCTTGCTCATATAAGAACTTCTTCTGTTGTTAAATTGAAGTAATTATCATTAAGATGCCTTCAAAATTATTTGTGCTGTCTTTAGTATTGAGAAGACTATTAGATCATCCACAATGGGATCCATTGAATTGTACCAAACTGCTTAGTTTCAGATATAGTGTTGAATTTTGAGGCCAAGCTTTATCTTTAAAAGTAATGCATCCACAAAGATAGTTTACTGCCAGCAATCTTCCTTTGCCTATGTTTTGTCTAGGCCCTGTCTAATGATCAGTGGTAGAAGCTACACCACCATAGACACTTTACAGAAGAGGCACTGTCCTTTGTTGGCAAGATGGTTACTGCATGATAACAATAAGTACATCCACATTGCCAGTGCCCTGGCATAATTAATTTATTAATTAATTTCTAAATGTCATTAGCAATGCCCTCCAATTCCTATAAACCTCTGATGCACTGTGAGCAACGTGTGAGATCTAGGAGGAATACATTAACAACAGTATTTCTTCAATGAAGGCACTTTATTTCAAATGTCATATGAAGACATTTCAGATGCCACACTTTGTTACAGATATAGAATCATAAAATGCTGAATGTTTCCAAATTGCATTCTGATAATCACAAGTACATTCCATTCTACAATGTTCCTGACAACTGATTAAATTTGACTCAGCTTGTTTAACAAGATTTCGACTCTAATGGGGAATTAGCTCTACATTTTAAGTAAAGCATTTGTAGATTAAATGGAACAGTGTAACCACCATCAAAAAAGAGTTCTATATAGCATCTTAGTCATTCCTAGGTGCTATATTTTCAATGTTACATTTCAGGTATCACGCTTCTTTGTGCAGATTTCTGAGGTGATTTAATGAAATATGTAATTCACAGAACAGCCATAAATCATAACTAAACAGAAAAGGAATTCCAAAATCAGTAAATTATAAAAAGAATGAAAAGCATTATTCCTGACATTCACATGAAGAGCAATACACCATTCAGCTCCTTGAACTGTTTGGAATCTGAGTCAACGATTAAGCCTCAGCCTTTATCTGTAATACCTCACAGACTCTAAGGACTTGTAAACATACAGTCCCCAGGTAGTAAATGGTGTTGATTTGTATGCAAACCTGAACACAATACAGGACAATATAAAGGTGCCATTCATACATACAGAAATGTTCGTATATTGAGTCTTTAAAATTATACCTCTGTAGATTGTGTTCATAAGTACGAGCATTCATGAGTCAAACATTTGTATATCGGGGTCCCCTATAGCCTTAATCACCCTTGCCTGTTCCAGACATTCTTACTTATAAACTGATCACGTGTGTGTGTATATCTATGTGTGTGTGTCTGTATGTGAAGTGTGTAATGTTAGCATTTCTTTTTCTCAGGGTGACTCGATAATCTCCCCAGAAGAAGGGTCACTGGACCTGAAAAGTTAACTTTGATTTCTCTCCATAGATGCTGCCAGAGCTGCCAGAGCTTTTTGAGCAATTCAGTTTTTGTTTCTGATTTCCAGCATCCGCAGTTCTTTAGGTGTTTATTCGTGTGAATTCCTCTCTCTTTCACTTGAGGAAACATTGGCAATTGGTTCTATTATTTGTAGACAACTATGCTTTTATTTAAGTATAATACCTACATGCTACAAAGGGAATTAAAATATTTGTTGTGATGATTGAGACTGGTTTAAAGAGAGTTGAGCTGATTCCCCCCCCCCCCTAAGTTGCTCATAATAATTGTTGGAGAGATTGCAAACTAGGGTTATAATCCCTAGAAAGTAGAAGGGTAGGAAGCAATTTTGATGTAAGGTTTCAAAATATCAAGGTGAACTGATTGGGGAGATAGACAGAAACTATTCTCGCTGGTTGAGAAGTCTAGGACTAGCGACATAGTATAAAAGTTAGAGTTGGGCCTTTCAAAAATGAAGTTAAGAAACATGAGTTCATGTAAAGGATGGCAGAAACTGAAACTCTCTTTTGAAAATGGTAGATGATGCTTGGTCAGTTGTTGATTTTAAATCTGAGATTTTTGTTAATCCTAGGTATTTGTGATATGGAACTTGGTTTGTAAATGGAATAAGTCACAGAACGACAATAATATCATTGAACGCAGGGTTGAAGGGCTAAGTGACCTACTCATGTTCCTATTTTTTATGCCTTGTTAAATTATTACAATATGTCAGTTATAACCTGGAGAAGTTCACCCTGAGTGAATTGCTTCATCCTGTTGTGTTTGGCATGCAAAAGAACATCTGGGGACTAGTGTGCTGAATAAGGGAAAGACTCATCAATTATTCACGGGAAGACTGTTTATTGACTTCCACTGATGTATTTACAATGGATTTCAAATTCACTACCAAAGGCTTTTCAGCAAAATAATGTATTAAAGTAAAATTTTTATCACATGACTGAAGGATTCCCGTTGGACTCAAAGGAACAAATTTTCCTAAGAGTTTTGCATCCCTATAGGTTTACCTTTGCATTGCAGTGGACTCTACACCAAGTGATTCATTCACAAAACATTTTGAAACATTTTGACAACGTTAAGTCATTATGAAGATGCAACCTTTTGATTCATCTTTCTTATTACTTCCAGAGCCTTTCTTGACTGTCGAGTAAATGTAAAAGTGCTCTCGAAACTAACTAGCGATCACTTCTCTCCTAGATGTTTCAGGTGTTTTTCCTTTATCAAATATATTGATAAACATTTCATAAATGAATTTCCTATGACTTTATTATCAATGCATTTAGGCATACATTTCGGAATGTTCCAGATTCCATCACCAGACTTCTAAGTTTGTAATTTCAGCGGATGCGAGGCAGTGCAATTGTCAACATAATGAAAAGATAAGATCAAGCAGGAGTTTCATCGTGAATATTATCCAGATATCTCTGCTGAAAGTTGTAGCTGTTTGAACATTAGGCAACGATACAAACAAAGTCAGCTTTCCTAGTAGAAAAGTGTTGTCATAGGATCATCACCAAGTCCTTTCTTCTTACTATCAGAAGAGCAAAAGTAAACTTACAGCTTCAGAACAGGTAGAAGAGGTTTTACTAACTAAAATAACAGTTACAATACATTCATAATTACTCAATGCATGCAGTTTACTGGAAACCTTCCTAAGATTAATTTTATTTGCCAGAAGCAAAATGATCAGCCATGAAGAGTAACTGTTCTGACATTTTTGCAAAGAACACTCAGTAACCAAACATGTTGAGGAGGTTAAAAAAAAGTACAAAATATAAATTGATTTATGGCACAACTAGCAGACTAATGATGTCAATCATGCAGCTTTCAGTTTGTAACTCCCAGCAACAAACAGTTCATAGATTACAGCCAATCTGTCCTAATTATTTGCGACATTGTGAAGGTAACATTTACGGTAGTCATGTGATAAACATCACTAAAAGCAACAAACTGTGTCTGATTCAGCAAACACTGGAAATTGTCAAATGGTATTAATGAATATTTTTCTGTAATCGTTTTTCTACAGTTATCTGTGGTTTCACAGGTCAGTGGTTCATGAAGTATCTTCATCCTTTATTTTATTAGAGAGCAAAAAAGCATGTAAGGGATTGCAATGGAAGTAGGACGACTCATTTTCATCTCAAAAGAGAAATGCCTCTATTAAAACATTAGCATCTAAATTAATCTAATAGAGGGCTTTAACTAACAAGTCTAACCATTGGGTAGCCATGTCGACATAGTTGTGCATAGTCTTCTCAGTGAGAGCAAACAAAGCATGTGTCAGACTGTATATGCTGTCAAAATATTGTCCAGGCTTGGTGGGGGGGGGCACTATCCTCCGTTGGAAAATTACAACTTCCTGTTTTGTACTGCTGTTGGATGTGGAAAAATCAATTGAGATGCAAAAATTCAGTGTCTCTTGGTTAATGGGTACCATTCAGACATTGTATATCATTTATTAGTTTTAAAGTAGACATAGATGTTTGTAGCTTTGAAGTAGAGTAAGACAGATAATTTACAATAAAATCTACTCTACTTAACCAATGTGTACATGAAGGATATACATCAGCAATCCTTTAGATAAATCTCGGATTCAATGAGTCCCTGCTTGTATTCTGTTTATATTAAAGATATAGACAAAAATGCATTACAAAAATTGACTAAGAATGGAAAGAAAGAAATTGAACTTGCATGTATCTTCCACAACATTGGGACATCCACAAGACCTTAACTGACAGTGAGCAATGACAACATTTAATAGGAAACACAACAGTCAATTTGAGCACAGCAAGGTCCCGCAAGCCAGAATATCTGTTTTTTAGATTCAGTTTGAGCAAAAAGGTTTTGGAGTGAACATCTTGGCCTTCCTCAAATAATGTCATGGGATTGTTTAAAAATTACATTGAGAGTGCAGACAGGAAGCTAAATTTTACCTGTCCCTGGATTGAACCAGCAACTCTTGAGAACTGGGACCCGAGCAGTTGTTGGACACTTTGGTTGGCGTCACTTTACTGGCTGCAGCTTAGAACATTTAGTGGGGGCCTGGCCAACCACTTGTGAGACAACGCTCATTTCCTGCCAACTTCAGATCGCTCAACCAACCACTCCAATTCAGGTCAGGTGCTGAATTTTACCACATATTGCCTAAATTTGCAATTTTGGTTTCTCTTTGTATGGTCTTGAAAATTTTCTCATGCTATCCTTACAAATTCACCTTATTACCCATGGACTAACCATTATGGCACCCACCAATTCTATTCTTCCAAGTGCCATACGCAGTAATTCTTGTCAGTGCTGGATATCTCAGAATGCCCAGAGCTGACATTATCTTTGAACGCCAGCTATATACCAAGTCAAGTGTTGGCATTTCCGCGTTGTCCTTTACTGTGCACATATTAAGACGTCAAATACAAGCTAACACTTCTCAGGGCACATAGGTGGCATTGCTGACATTTCATTGCACATGCAGGCTACTTGGAAGCAACCAGTTGCATGAAAGTTTAGCACAGCTGTTAACCTGATGGGCACTGTAAGAGGATGGCCACCCACCCTCTCATATGGCAGGTCTCTCTCCAGCAGTTTTCATCATTCGATGTCAGTCAGGACATCCTCAGCCTGGGGTGCCACTACACCTTATTCCTCTGGAGAAAATAACATTGAAGATAATGGAGCCCACCCATCCTTCTTGCGCATCCTGAGGATTCCAACTTTGTGTCAATTCAAGTGATCCCCATTCCACTTATGGTTTGTATAGTGCATCACATTTTTCCCTTATCCTCTCAATGCCAACCTACCCAATAGCCCAGTATTTGCCTGGGTTGACCTCAGAAGTCACAATAAGATGAAATAAACTAAAATTATGAGTATCTATTACAGACTCCACTGTATACAACTACCTCTCATTCATAAAAAAATCCTTTTAGTATATTTAAATCTCCTCAAGTACTAACCCTGTTACAGAAACAAACACTTGTATTCATTACTCAACACCAAAAAGAACAAATTATTTCATCACGTATTGGATAATTCAATCAAACAGTGGATTTATGTGACCCCCCCACTCCCTGCCCCTCACTGTGTTAATGGGGGGTTGTGGAAGTTGTTAAACAGTGGTAGTGCTTTAATAATAACAGTTAGTATTAAGCAGACAAACATCAATTGAAACTGTCAGCGCAGATTTATTTCTGAAGGAGGACCACTGGACTCAAAACATTAACTGTGCTTTCTCTCCACAGATTCTGCTCGATCTGCTGAATTTCTCCAGCAATTTCTATTTTCGTTTCAGAGCACAGTTTTGTTATTCAACTCACAGGTTGCTTTTGTTCAAATGTAAAGGGCAGTGGACTTAAAGAACTTGACAGCCTGACAGTTCAACAAACTTCATTTGTTGTTTATGAGCATTTCTACTGCTTAAAAAAATTGTAACAGATATTGCATGAAAAGGCCCTCACTTCAATAAAAAAAAAAGTAGTTTTGAACTCAGCACTGAATTCAAATGAATCTGCTGAGTTTGGGCACCCTCCATGTGAAAGCCATTTCCCGACTGGCTGTGCTTTTTCAGCACCACACTCTTGACTCTAATCTCCAGCATCTGTCGTACTGACTTTCGCCTCATGTCATTAGTGTGCCTTTACTATTGCTGGATAAAAATCCTTCAATTCCATCCCTCACAATTCTCTAGGTGTACCCACATGACATGGACTGCAGCAATTCAATGAAGTAAGCTCTCCACTAGCTTTACAAGGGCAACTGAAGCTGACAATAGCTGCTGGCTCAGCTAGTGATGCCCAGATCTGATGAACAAAGGAAAGAATCCAGAAATATTGGAAGCAGTCAGCAAATCAAACAGCATCTGAGGATGAACAAATGGAATTAACATTTCAGGTTGACAAACTGTTATCAGATAGCTAATAGATTGAAGGGAATGTATAAACCACATAATTCATACAATTATTCTTCAAATTTCTTCTTAAAACTTACGTAGTGCAGCTTTTTCAATTACTTGGAAATTACTTGGCTTAGGATACAATTGAATTAACAACAGGAAGGATAGTACAGGCACTTTATATTGTGGACCACATTTCACCTTAGAATTATTATCATAATTATTATGCTTTTCTCACACAGAGGATGAAACCTGCAGTGGAAAGGAGGCGCTCAGCACCCACTATGGCCATTAGTAAAGCACTCAGCAAATCAAGAACATCATCCAGGTGAAAGCTTCATTTTCTTAATAATTAAATGATGTTAAACATTTGAGTAATTTCACTGATATAACTGAGTCAATGCTGCAGAGTGTCGGATAAAATATAGAGTCATAGATTCATGGAGATGTACAGTACGGAAACTTACCCTTTGGTCCAACTTGACCATACCAACTTCGTATCCTAACCTAATCTAGTCTCATTTGCCAGCTTTTGGCCCATATCCCTCTAAACCCTTCCTATTATATACCCATCCAGATGCCTTTTAAATGTTGTAATTGTACCAGCCTCCACCCTTTCTTGTGGCAGATCATTCCATACATGCACCACCCTCTGTGTGAAAATGTTATCCTTTCGCCCTCTCACCTTCAACCCATGCCCTCTAGTTTTGTACTCCCCCACCCTAGGACAAAGACCTTGACTATTCACCCTGTCCATGCACTTCACGATTTTATAAACCTCTATAAGGTCACCCCTCAGCCTCCGATACTCCAGGAAAAAATCCTTTGCCTATACAGCCGCTCCCTATTGCTCAAAACTTCCAATCCTGGTAACATTCTTGTAAATCTTTTCTGCACCCCCTCAAGTTTAACAACATCTTTCCTGTAGAAGGACAACCAAAATTCCATGCAGTATTCTGAAAGTGGTCTCACCAATGTCCGCAACATGACATCCCAACTCCTATATTCAATGTTCTGATCAATGAAGGCAAATATGCCAAACCTTTCTTCCCTATCTACCTGCAACTTCACTTTTGAGGATCTATGCACTTTCATCCCTAGGCCTCTTTGTTGACAGCACTCTTCAGCATACAGTTAATGATAGAGCTTCAGAGTATGTTGTCAGTAAGACCACACATTGAATATTGTGAACAGTTTTAATCCCCTTATCTGAGGAAAGACATACTGCATTGGAAACAGTCGACAGAAGGTACACGAGTTTGATCCTGGTTACGGAGTAATGGTTGAATAGATTTGTCTTCTACATATTGGAGTTTAGAAGAATGAAAGACCTTATGGAAACATATAAGATTATTAAGGGGTATGACAGGGTAGATCCCTTGTGAGAGCATGCAAGTAGCAAGGCATTATCTCAGTGTATTCGAAAAGTAAAACAGAAATGAGGAGGAAATGTTTCCCTCAGAGAGTAGTCAGGCTGTGGAATTCTTTACAGCAAAGGTTTGTCAATTGAGACTGGAATGTTAAGCACATTCAACGCTGAGATAAACAGATTTTTAATCAGATAGGTGAATAAGAGTTATGGGGAAAAGGCAGTAAAATGGAGTTGAGGATTATCAGATCAGCTATGATCTCATTGAATGGTGGAGCAGACTCAATTGTCTGAATTGTCTATTTCTGTTCCGACATCTTGTGACCTTACAGATGTCAAGCAGATCTTAGGTACATCAACCGTTATGCATAAATAAACCAAGATGATACCAGGGAACTATCTTAACAGAAACAAAAAAGAAAATACTGGAAATATTCAGCAAGACAGGCAGCATCTCCTGCCAGAAATAGGGCTATTTTAACATGATAAGCATTACAGTCAAAATATTCTCTTCATCTGATCATTACACATGTGCCCCTTCCGGTAAATTTCCATTAAATGAGTAATAAGATGTATTCTTTCCCCTTCCCGCAGTTAGGAACAACTATTACTATCTACATCAGTGCAAACAATGTTAAGGATGGAAGGGCATTTATGTGGGGTATAGATCTGTCGAGCAAAATAGTCAGTTTGTGTGCTATAAATTCTACATAAAACAAAGAGTAATTGAATCAGTAAAGATCTGCTTTGTGAGACACAATGTTGCCAAGGATGTGAAATTCAGTACAGCTTCAATTAAAACATGAATAAAAGAGCTGAATTCCAATGGTGACATTTGACTGTTTTATGCCATCAAAGAGCCCTAGTAACACTAGAGTCAATGGGGCTGGGGAAGATCTCTGTCATAGTTGGAGTCTTACCTGGCACAAAGCAAGATGATTGAAATTGTTGGAGATCAGTCATCTCAGCTCCAGGTCATCTCTGCAAAAGCTCCTCAGGGTAGTGCCTTAAACCCAGCCATCTTCAGCTGCTTCATCAATTGGTCAGATGGTGAACTGGACTAGCCATATAAGCACATTGGCTACAAGAGCAGGAATACTGCAAAACTAATTCACTTCCTGACTTCTCAAAATCTACTATCTACAAGGCACAAGTAAGGAGTGTTTTGGTATACTCCCGATTTGCTGGATGGGTGCAGCTCAAACATACTCAAGAAGCCTGACACCATCCAGGTCAAAGCAGCTTGCTTGAGTGACACCACATCCACAAACTTCCGTTCCCTCCACCATCAACAAACAATTTCAGTAGTTACAAGATGCAGTGCAGAAATTCACCAAGGCTCCTTAAACAGCACTTTCCAAACACATGGCCACTTCCAATGGGGAGGACAAAGTAGCAGATACATCATTACCGTCAAGTTCCACTCTAAGTCACTCACCATTCTGAATTGGAAATATATCACTGTTCTTTCACTGTCCCTAACCTAAATCCTGGAACTCTCTCTTTAACATTATTGTGGGACTCTTGGGACTTTGTGATATATGCCACCACTACCAGTTTGTGAGAGTGCATTAGGATTATTTGATCTAGTTCTCCGACAGC
Organism: Chiloscyllium plagiosum; assembly: GCF_004010195.1. Classification (NCBI taxonomy): domain Eukaryota; kingdom Metazoa; phylum Chordata; class Chondrichthyes; order Orectolobiformes; family Hemiscylliidae; genus Chiloscyllium; species Chiloscyllium plagiosum. Next base: position 46,023,802 of record NC_057724.1, read on the forward strand.
AATCCTTCATTGTTTTGGGCCTATCTAATGATTAGAGGTAAAGGATACATCACCACAGAATACCTGCAGAAAAAGCTCTGTTCTTCAGTAACTAGAGCGATTAGTACAACAGTATTCTAGTCAGACATGGTTACGAGGACCTTATGGAGCTGGTACAGAAATATCTGCTCCGTGTGAAAGCTAAAGCAAAGCTCCTCATCTCCACCCATGGATTGTGTAAGACATTGGTAGAATAGGTGGACCAGATGTAACATAAACATTAACCCCTACCACACCATTGCCTTGTACAACAGAGTCAATCAAATCATTCAAAACTGAACAAGTCTGATAAATACAATTAAATGCAGAATATATTATATTCTGTCAGCTAACTGTATTTCAAAGCATACCTAATTTCTTTTAAAATATTGGCTCTTAACATATTGTTCAAGAACAGTAAATAGTATCAAGTCATTCCAGACCATTTTCCTCCTTTAATTAATATCATAGAAAAAGATGAGTAACTTAAAATAATTAATCCAAACTGTTTAAAATACAATTTATTCTTTACAACCATTTAAATCAACTTAAGATTCTTTGTTGTTTAATCTTAATGACCTCAAAATCAGTATTTACTGTGGAAAAGGATATGGAAGATATAGGCTGTAGGGAAATAGATGGTGACATCTTGCAAAATGTCCAAATTACAGAGGAGGAAGTGCTGGATGTCTTGAAACGCATAAAGGTGGATAAATCCCCAGGTTGAAACTTTATTGCTGGAACAGCACAGCAGGTCAGGCAGCATCTAGGGAACAGGAGATTCGACGTTTCGGGCACAGGCCCTTCCCCAGGAATCAATAAATCCCCAGGACCTGATCAGGTGTACTCTAGAACTCTGTGGGAAGCTAGAGAAGTGATTGCTGGGCCTCTTGCTGAGATATTTGTATCATTGATAGTCACAGGTGAGGTGCCGGAAGACTGGAGGTTGGCAAACGTGATGCCACTGTTTAAGAAGAGTGGTAATGACTAGCCAGAGAACTATAGACCAGTGAGCCTGACGTCGGTGGTGGGCAAGTTGTTGGAGGGAATCCTGAGGGACAGTATGTACATGTATTTGGGAAGGCAAGGACTGATTAGGGATAGTCAACATGGCTTTGTGCATGGGAAATCATGTCTCACAAAGTTGATTGAGTTTTTTGAGGAAGTAACAAAGAGGATTGATCAGGGCAGAGTGGTAGATGTGATATATATGGACTTCAGTAAAGTGTTCGACAAGGTTCCCCATGGGAGACCGATTAGCAAGGTTAGATCGCACGGAATACAGAGAGAACTAGCCATTTGGATACAGAACTGGCTCAAAGGTAGAAGACAGAGGGTGGTGGTGGAGGGTTGTTTTTCAGACTGGAGGCCTGTGACCAGTGGAGTGCCACAAGGAACGGTGCTGGGTCCTCTACTTTTTGTCATTTACATAAATGATTTGGATGCGAGCATAAGAGGTACAGTTAGTAAGTTTGCAGATGACACCAAAATTGGAGGTGTAGTGGACAGCAAAGAGGGTTATCTCAGAGTACAACAAGAGCATGACCAGATGGCCAATGGGCTGAGAAGTGGCAGATGGAGTTTAATTCAGATAAATGCGAGATGCTGCATTTTGGGAAAGCAAATCTTAGCAGGACTTATACACTTAATGGTAAGGTCCTAGTGAGTATTACTGAACAAAGGGACTTGGGAGTGCAGGTTCATAGCTCCTTGAAAGTGGAGACGCAGGTAGATAAGATAGTGAAGAAGGTGTTTGGTATGCTTTCCTTTGTTGGTCAGAGTATTGAGTACAGGAGTTGGGAAGTCATGTTGCGACTGTACAGGACATCGGTTAGGCCACTGTTGGAATATTGCATGAAATCCTAGTTTCCTTCCTATCGGAAAGATGTTGTGAAACTTGAAAGGGTTCAGAAAAGATTTACAAGGATGTTGCCAGGGTTGGAGGGTTTGAGTTATAGGGAGAGGCTGAACAGGCTGGGACTGTATTCCCTGGAGCGTCGGAGGCTGAGGGGTGACCTTATAGAGGTTTACAAAATTATGAGGGGCATGGATAGGGTAAATAGACAAAGTCTTTTCCCTGGAGTGGGGGAGTCCAGAACTAGAGAGCATAGGTTTAGGGTGAGAGGGGAAAGATACAAAAGACATCTAAGGGGGAACGTTTTCACACAGAAGGTGGTACATGTATGGAATGAGCTGCCAGAGGAAGTGGTGGAGGCTGGTTCAATTACAACATTTAAGAGGCATTTGGATGGGTATATGAATAGGAAGGGTTTGGAGGGATATGGGCCGGGTGCTGGGTGTATGGATGTTGGCAAATATGTGGAGAAGTAATTGTGGGTCTAGTTTGGGTTGGGCTATCTGGTTGGCATGGACAGGTTGGACTGAAGGGTCTGTTTCCATGCTGTACATCTCTATGATTCTATGACCAGATAAAGAAATATCTGAATTCAGATAATACTGCCACTGAATAAAAGTCAAATCAGTGTCAATGTAGAATAATGCTGCTTGTGTATGGATGTTGGCAAATATGTGGAGAAGTAATATGTGGGCGGCACGGTGGCACAGTGGTTAGCACTGCTGCCTCACAGCGCCAGAGACCCGGGTTCAATTCCCGCCTCAGGCGACTGACTGTGTGGAGTTTGCACATTCTCCTCGTGTCTGCGTGGGTTTCCTCCCACAGTCCAAAGATGTGCAGGTCAGGTGAATTGGCCATGCTAAATTGCCTGTAGTGTTAGGTAAGGGGTAGATGTAGGAGTATGGGTGGGTTGCGCTTCGGCGGATCGGTGTGGACTTGTTGGGCCGAAGGGCCTGTTTCCACACTGTAAGTAATCTAATCTAATCTAATTGTGAGGTCCTTAACAGGTTCAGAGTTTGCTATTAATACCACAGGTTAATTGGTGTGCACCTGTAATTGAAGTAAAATAATAGAAGTTGTGGGTGGGAAGGCATGAGTTTTGGGTGAAAATGGCACATGATTAAACTGACAATAAGGAGTGAGTTACAGTTGTTCCTTAGCGATCCTAATCAAATCATTTAATTTTTCTCTAAGTAGCATAAGTTTTGAGTGTTATGTTCCTTGCTTCCCTTTTTCAGAGATTCACGTTTGGTTTAAATGTGACAGGGCTGCCAAATTACCTGCTCTTTGTGGGGCATCTGCCAATAACAAACATGAGTAGTAATGGCAAACTCAACTGATTTCCAAACCCCAATTTGCTTTGTGCCTCTTGACCATGTCATCAGACAGGTCCAACAGATGCACCTTACATTTCATTTCTATTTTGGCTGTGAGATGAAGATTCCTCCCAATGTTCACCACAAATGATTTTGAAGTGATTCCAAGAACCTATCTTCCTGCTCGGGTTACAGATTGACTCCTTCGCCCAGTAGATTCAATTACATTATAGACTGCTATCATCATTTGCTTTAATTGATCAACAAATTATTATGTCACAAATTGATATGTCAACGTCTACAATGTCTGTAAAATTTTACAGCTTACTTTGAATATATTCATAAGTTGAACAAATCTTAAGATAAGGTTAAACCTTATGTATTGGTAAAAGTGGAGCTTCCATCGATCAAGTTCAGTTGCCAGAAACATGAAGATACAACGAAGTGACTAAAATATTAATGAGTTTTGTAACTTGTGTCATAAGTTTCTCAAAAGTAGAAAATTTAGGATGTTTTCTTTACCAGCAGATTGGGGGATCCAAGTAAATTCAGAATTTACAATTCTTTCCAACAACAATCAGTAATGATGCCATTTCAAACCAGATTGCATTACTTAAAGGGGAACAAGGAATTTGACATCGTGACCTTAGTGCCATCTACAGAAAAATCTAATTATTTGAATTTCAACAACTTATCTTTGGTTCTGACCTGTAAGAGCTCAATTCTGTCTAATCTATTTATCAGTTTTTAGTACAAATGTACTTTGTTGCATGGCTGTAGTATTTGTTCATTGATCCAATTCACTGTTCCTCAGATTAACAAACTTATCTTTCAATTAGATTCTTGTATTGCCTTTATAAAGCTGAAAAATTAATTTTAAACACATCTCTACCATTGCTAACATAAGAATGAGGGCGAAAATGAGAGAGAAAGGACAAGGGTTCTGTGGGAGCAGGGTAGAGGTGATGCTGGGGAGGAGGTTGTAGGCCATTGATAGATTTGAGGGAAGGAGGGGGAAGGGTGGCTACATTGGACTTTGGGAGATGGGATTTGAATCATGGGTGGTGAGGTTGGGTCTGATGATGAGAGAAGATGATCCAATTACACCTGGGTGCTTGTTGTGCTCATCCATTCAAGGGCAAGAGGGTCCAAATACATGGTAGGTCCAATTGCAGAGAGGAGTGCACCAGCATGGGGATGGTGATAAGGGATCTGCAAGTACTGCTATAATGGCACTTACCTGTTGAATTTGGCCTTCCTCACATTTTTCCAGCATTCAATTTTACTGAGCCCTGGGAAGCTGAAATATACAAACTATAAATCTAAATGTTGATTAACTTTGAAGGACATAATCTTTTAAAAATATTTAAATAAAGACCAACCATTGGTGACAAGGATTCCATTAAGACTGAAATAAACACATTGCCCATTGAACCTCTCCTGCTCATTCTGGGGTTTTAAAATTCCCTCCAAGGCCTTTTCTATTTCCTTGATGAATTTTTGGCTAACTGACTAATTGATTAGACAATGTTACCAATGACAAAATCTTGTGGCTAAAGTCAGATATTTATATTGAAGTAATTTTATTCTCAGAAAATGATCTACTTTTCCATAAATTCTTCTGTCCTACATCAGTTTCATGTTCCAATAAAGATTACTCATACAATACCACTCCTCAAATTTATGTTGATTAGATACCAGTTTTTCTTCTCCCTATTCTCATTTGTCAATTGTGCTGACAGTGCACAGACCAAAAAAGCATAATGGGGTTGGTATTTCTAATAGCACCAAAAAATAAATTGCCTGTGAATAACCATTCTTTCATGTAGAGAAGCAGATAATCATTCGGTGCTGTGCATTTAACATCATACTTATCCAATAAGACAAGAGTTAAAGTAAACAACTTTTGCTCTAAAACATGGACTAGTTCACCTACTACTGGGCGGCACGGTGGCACAGTGGTTAGCACTGCTACCTCAGAGTGCCCAGAGACCCTGGGTTCAATTCCCGCCTCGGCAACTGTCTGTGTGGAGTTTGCACATTCTCCCCATGTCTTCATGGGTTTTCTCCCACAGTCCAAAGATGTGCAGATTTGGTGGATTGGCCATGCTAAATTGCCCATAGTGTTAGGTGTAGGGGAATGGGTCTGGGTGGGATGCTCTTTGGAGGGTCGGTGAGGACTTGTTGGGCCAAAGCATAATGGGGTTGGTATTTCTAATAGCACCAAAAAATAAATTGCCTGTGTAAGTAATCTAAGCAGTTAGTTTACCAAATTCACATTTCCTGTTGTGATTCTTAAATGACATCACATAAAGAGCAATATATCTCTTTCAAACATCACATTTTGTTCTCTGAGCTTTTTAAAAATTATACCCAATGCCTAATTCTTCCCTTCTTTAGGGTCAATTGATGATGAACATCCAATGATTCTTCCCACTAATATGGAAAATGGATGCCATTCAACTTTACAATTCTCATCCTGTTTGAAACTTCTTCATAGTCCAAGATTGCATAAAAAAGAAGAATTTTATTAAAGTTTAAAATAACATTATGTGCAGAATCATTTAGCAATTCTGGATCTGCCAACAAATTCCATCTGCAGATCTGACTGTACTAATCTGCCTCATAGTGTTTGGCTGATTGATACATTGTCATATACTGATAGTTAAGAGAATGTCTCCATGTTCCATACTCAAATTAATTTTAAACATTGATAATTACTGAAACATTGGCACATTATAAATGTTCCAAATTATAGCATTACACACAATAGTTTCAGTAGCATTTGAATAGTGAAAAGATAGGTGATAGCCTAATATTTTACCAAATCAACTATCTCAGTATTCACATCATTTTCTTTGCAGAAGAAAAATATAAAACATTTTGCTGCTCCCCATTTTCAAACATCCATATTTTTGTCCTAGAATGCTCCATCCAACCAGAGAACCTCACAACTGCTTTGTTGGTAAGCAAAAGGAGACTGTGCCTCATACATAAGAGAAAATTAAACTCATTAGAGTCACTTAAACATAGTGCTAAGTTCAAACAGAACTAATTTTCATGATAGTACGGGCATGAATGTTTAGAATAGATAAGCATACATGAACTTGGGACAATGTCTATAGAACTGTCATACTCCCAGGTCATCTGCTTTAATAATAGATTGCAGTGTGCAAAGTGCATGTAGAGCTGTTCTTGTGGCAGATTCCAGGACCTTGTCTCTGAATCTTAACAACCAGGGAACAACCAGCCATGGAGAGCCTCTATTTGTTTGAGTGTGGCATCCTAAAACCTTTCATCATACCACTACTATTTCTACCATCAAATCCTCCTTACAATCTCTCTCGTGCTATGTTTTTAATCACCTTTGGTAATTTTTCCTAATATTGATTGGCATCCATTTCTCCCCAGTCCATTATTTATTTTTGCAAAGCAACTTGTCATATTTACTATATTTCTTTTTCTTTTTTTTCAAAAAAACCCACACGACTGCCTAACTGTGGTAGAGCTTATTTTTCCCCAGTACCCATGTTGTGTGTGTGCAGGTGTGAGACACGGTGAAAGACAACAGTTGCACCAATCTTTATTCAATTTCCACAACCAGGAAGAAAGAAAACACCCAAGTGGCCAATGACATGCTAAGGGCAATGCTGGGTGATCAAAAAGGTGAAGGGGAGGGCAGGGATTAAATCAAAATAGAGTTGGAGGGGGAAATAATACACTCCACTCCCTGTGGTGCCCACCTTTCCCTGTAAATCTCGAGGGTGTTGGAGGACACTGCATGCTCCTTCTCCAAGGACACCCGGGCTCTGAAATACCTACGGAAGAGGGTCTGACAGTCGGCCATAAAGACCCCTCCACGGCCTGCTGCCTGTACCTGGTTATGGCCAGTTTGGCCAGGCCCAGGAGCAGACCCACAAGGAGGTCTTCTGACCTACCCTCCCCCCTCTACAATCTGGAGCATGGGACTGAAGTGCAACCAAAAACAGAGGAGAAAGTCATTTTTGCTATATTAGATGGGCTTCATAAAAACAAATTACTATTGCTGCATTGTTTGCTCTCAGAGGTCTGCAGTCAGAAACGGTAAGAAACTTCATCTCTCCTGAGTTAAAAAAAAGACATAAAATAAATTATATTCTCACATCTTATTGCCAAGCTAAAATTTTACTGGAATATGTGAGTAAAAATGTCAGACAAGAAATTATTCAGGCACAGCTGTATTGATTTCCAAACTTAAAAAAATATGCATGTGAAAATATTGTGCTTGGAGAATGTACTGCCCATTGCTCATGGAACCATACTCCAGTGAAAGAACTAGTGGACTCAAGCTGCCATTGTTGGCAACAGAGGTGGTGACCCCTTAAATTAGGAAATTTTATAATTAGCCTGCCTACCATGACATGACTTTATAGGCAACAGGGGAGTTGTTGGATTTTATACAGACCTGTGGTGAAATTGATGTTCTTAAATGGAAGATAATGCCCTGTTTAGGGCCTCATGTGGACTGATCTAATGAATAGGAAGGGTTTGAAGGATATGGGCTGGGTGCTGGTAGGTGGGACTAGATTGGGTTGGGATATCTGGTCGGCATGGACGGGTTGGACCGAAGGGCCTGTTTCCATGCTGTACATCTCTATGACTCTATGTCAGGAGGGGCATGAACAAAAAGTGTGGTTTGGCAAATTTAGCTCTGCAAGTTGTTGGTCAGTGCCAATCTGAGCACCCTCTCCATTCCCCGACTCTCACCCCTCTACAGTTTTGCCCCCCAACATTCAACATGCCCGACTCCTAGTATTAGGACCCACAAACCTTTCTCTGGTGAGATCCCAGACTTACTTGGGTCTGAGGGCATGCAGGTTTCCTTTTTCTTCTGAGCCTGCTGCAACACTGGCAGTATCAAAACATGTGGTGCTCGAAAAGTACAGCAGGTCAGGCAATATCTGGGGAACAGGAGAGTCAACGTTTTGGGCATAAGCCCTTCATCAGGAATGTGGGGGTGGGTGACTCCCACATTACAGATGAAGGACTTATGCCCGAAACGTAGACCCTCCTACTCCTTGGACGCTGCCTGACTGGCTGTGATTTTCCAGCACGTTTTGACTCTGATCTCCAGCATCTGTAGTCGTCACTTTCTCCTGCAACACTGGCAATACCCATTGATCCTAGTATGGCAAACATCAACTAGCGTCCTCTTGGCTAGTGGCTGTGTAAAGTGCTATATGCGCCAAACGATGGACTGGATTTGCTACTCATACTAATTAAAGGACCATCACCCGAACAATTAAAGTAAATTTAGCTGGTCAAGAAGAGACAACTTGGGACCCAAAACTTACATTAAGGTTTAGGGTATTAACCCCTTACTGTACAAGGGGAAATTTGTCAAGGAAACTAACCTGTTCTATCATGGACTTTTACAGATATATTCACTTAGAGTCATAGAGAGGTACAGCGCAGAAACAGACCCTTCGGTCCAACCTGTCCATGCCGACCAGATATCCCAACCCAATCTAGTCCCACCTGTCAGCACCCGGCCCATATCCCTCCAAACCCTTCCTATTCATATACCTATCCAAATGCCTCTTAAATGTTGCAATTGTACCAGCCTCCACCACTTCCTCTGGCAGCTCATTCTATACACGTACCACCCTCTGTGTGAAAAAGTTGCCCCTTAGGTGTTTTTTATATCTTTCCCCTCTCACCCTAAACCTATGCCCTCTAGTTCTGGACTCCCTGACCCCAGGAAAAAGACTTTGCCTATTTACCCTATCCATGCCCCTCATAACTTTGTAAACCTCTATAAGGTCACCCAAACATCTTTCCGATAGGAAGGAGACCAGAATTGCACGCAATATTCCAACCGTGGCCTAACCAATGTCCTGTACAGATGCAACATGACCTTCTAGAGACACTTTTTAAAATTTCATTCTGAAACAATCTTCTTAAACATTTCATCATTCCTTGATGAAAATGAGTGTTTTGATTATTTTGATATGCATAAAATATGTATTTTATTGTTAGTATCCTGGGTAACTATATCTTATCTGTGAAATGCGTAAAATAACTATTTGAACTGCCTGATGCTTATAATGTACATTAATTATTTTTAAAAGAGCTTTTCCCCATAAAGAACTAACTTAAATTCATGTAGTTATCTAATATCAGTCCTGTAATCAGCCCTACATATGCACAATAAGTACAACATATATTCCAACAATATTGTGTGTATGTAACATAATTGAAATTTGTAATTCATTGATGGTGCAGTTTACATTAAACTGTCCTCTGGCTATGAAATGCATCATTCTCAGTACTCATGCACCCTGTGGAATGTACTGTACATGCTCAGTAGCACTATTTCCCAGCAGCTGAAGATCAGAGTGAGCTTTCAGCCATCATTCGTTGTTCAGAAATTCTTGCCTTTATTTGGCCAATGGCTGTGCAAATCTTATCTCTGTCTTAGAAATTACAACTGAAAAGTCTAAACAGCTGCACTGATATATTGCTCTGTAATTAATTGTTGTCAGTTTGGCTTAGTCTACAAGAGCATTAGTGGAATATTCTTGCTCCTGATCTGTTTACAGAAGCCTGAATTTATTCAACCTAAAAGCAGGTTCAGACTCTCACTGTCACTGATTTGATGCTGTACTGACGCACAGGAAAACTGCAAGAACCATTATTGGTAATCACTGACTTTTACAACTTTTGGCATATTACCTAAATATTTTTAATTTTAAAAAAACTAGTTCAAAATTCGCTCTCGAAGTACAGTACCAAGAGAATAAGTTTAGTCTTGTATAACCAACTGTATCCCTGTAAATTAAAGATTTGTTCCTGTTGCCTCATTAGTCACTTAACCCATTTTTCTTAGTAATTTTCTTGATAACTGTTCTTTCCTTCCTGCCCGTTCTGTCCTGAATTCATTGATCCTTGTTGGGGTTTGATTTCATTCGCACGGGCCAACCTCTGGTATTTTGCTCAATGGGCTATTATTCATATGAATATGTTGTTATCTATGACTATTTATGTATTGGAAAAATAAACTGTTTTAAATGGCTGAAGGGTTGATAAATAGAGGCCACAAATGTAAGGTGATTGGTAAAGGAGCCAGCAGCAACATGAGGAAAAACATGTTTAAATAATCGGTTTCAATAGAACAGTATCAAAGAATGACAGAATCTCTACAGCACAGATATAGGCCATTTGGCCCATCGAGTCTGCACCGCCCTTCTGAAGACCATGCCACCCAGACCCAACCCTTCAATGACCCTATCCCCATAACCCACATGGGGTTTTTATCCCATGACTAATCCACCTTATCTGCACATCCTTGGGTACTACAGGACAATGGAGTATAGCCAATCCACCCAGCCTGCACACCTTTGAATAATAGCTTGCAAAAGGGAATTGGATTAATGTTTGAAAGATTGAATAAAAGGATACAGAGAAAGAGCAAAGAAGTGGGGCTAACTGAATTATTCTTGAAAACTGGTGATGCAGACATGATGGGCCAAAAGGCATTCTTTTGTGTTATCCTACTCACTAGTAAACTGTTTAATCGCAAGAATTCAATTCCAGCCTCTTGATCGTATTGGTAGCACAAACTCACACATCATCAGGTGCCACTGAAAAAAAAACATTAAAACACAGGATCCTGGCATGTTTTTTTCCTTCCCTTGTCCAAGTATTGCACCTCAACCACTGCTGGAGATGAAAACTATTAACCCTACATAGAATGTTCAAATCTGAGACCTTATTGTTTATGTGGATTATATTTTTAACATGTTATAAGACAAGATGTATTAGTAATGCAACTACACAGTTTGTGCTTCAAGACAGCTAAAGTAGAGTGCATGGTTGAAGCACAAAATTAAGCTTGATTTCAATTTTCAGAAGGACTTAAAATTAGATGCCCAAAGCACGACTACAAACATATGGAAGCCACAATAATAAATGGAAATAAAGGGCAAATGACTGAGTTGTGCCTCCCAACACAATATTTGTCTCTGTTGTGATACTACAACCATTTACTGTTCCTGCCCAAAAGTCAATGACTGCACTAATCACAACAACTATTTCCAATCTTGTTAAAAGATGAGCAACTCTTAGGTAAAACTGTAGAAAGTTTTTGAGATATTGGGAAATAATTTGTGGCATTAGAAATATTGTTACTTTAATAATTTCAAAATGCTTATAATTGTGTAGCATATTTTGAACCTTTAAGTGTTCCAAGCATTGCACTCAGTTTTTGAGGTCTAGAAGTCTTTAAACATATGCTCAGTTTAAAGCTTTTCAAAAGTAGTTTAGAAGGATGAGCTTCATGATGAATGCAAGCAGCAAATGTGAAAAGAGGGAGAAACAGTTATATGGGAGCATCAGGTTTGTTTTCATATTTTACTCATGGGATTTAGACAGTATTAACAAGGTCAGAATTTATTGCCCTTTCCCCTGAATCATCAGATCGTTAGTAAAGTGATGGAAGGTGTCATCAACAGTGCTATTAAACAGCACTTGTTCAGCAATAGTCTGTTCACTGGCACACAGTTCAGGTGCGACCAAGACCACTCAGATTCTAACCTCAGTACATAGAAACAGTCCCTCGAACCTCTTCCACCATTCAATGAAATTATGGCTCACCGTAACTCCATATAACTGCCTTTGGCCCATATTTCTTAATATATTTGCTTAACAAAAATTCATGTTTCTCAAATTTAAAATTAACAACTGATCCAGCATCCACTGCTATTTGTGCAAGAGAGTTCCAAATGTCTACTGTCCAATGTATTTGGAAGTGCTTCCAATCACTCCTCTGAACCGTCTGGCCCTAATTCTCAATCTATGTCCCTTGTTCTACAATCCCCACTCAATAGAAAAAGTATTGTCTTTTCCAGTAAGTATCTTGAAGATTTTGATCAGATCACCCCTCAACGTTCTAAATGATAGAGAAACAGACCTAGTACATATGTATCTCCTCATAACCTAACCAGTGATGTCCAGATATCATTCCTGTAACCCCACGGTATAATTTCTCCCAGGCCAATACAGTATATCCTTCTTGAACTGTAGTGGCCAGATCTGCTCACAGTGCTCAAAATGGTGTCTATTGAGGGTTTTTAAAATAACTGCAGTTTATTTCAATGTCCTTGTACTTCTACCCTCTAGATATAAAGACCAGCATTCCATTAGCTTTCTTGGTTATTTTCTGCAACTGTTCATGACATTTTAAAGATTTATTCACCTGAACTCCCAAGTCTCTTTGGACATCCATTGTATTTAACTTCATGGTGTCTCAACTGCATTTTCAGTTAAAACCTTAGTACAGACAAAATGCAGGCAAAAGAGCTAAGTTCCAGAAATGTGGCTCAGAAAAACAAGACAGCATCTGACTAAATGTGTTAATGAGGAACCCGAGCAAAACTAAAGTCAACTGGAATCAGAGTGAAAGCTCTCTACTGTCTGGAGTTGTAACTGAAACATTGGAATATGTTTGTGGTTTTTGGAGGCTGGTCATCTCTGCAGGAGTTCCTCGGGGCAATCTCCTCTGCTCATTTTCAACTGCTTCATTAATGATCTTCCCTCCATCATAAGATCAAAAGTGGAGATGTTCACCAAGAATGCACAATATTCAACTTCCTTAATGACTCTTCAAATACTGAAATAGTCCAAATCCAAATGCAGCAAGATCTAGACAATTTCTGTGCTTGGGCTGAAAAGTGACAAGTAGCATTTGCGCCATTCAAATGCGAGGCAATGACCTTCCTCAACTGCATAGAATCTAACTATTGACCCTTGACATTCAATGGTATTATATGTGTTCCCTCTAAACTATGTACCTCTGATCTGTGTATGGTGATTGGTATATCAACACCATTCACTGCACTTACTTCCAGTAACAAAGTTGCTGCTGCACATGGCCCTTGGAGGTCCACATGGAAGAAAACTAAATAAATGGAAATACTGGTTACCATCATTGAATTCCCCTCTATCAACATTCTGGAGATTATCAATGACCGGAAACTCAATAGAACTAGCCACCAAAATACAGTGGTTACTAAAGAAGGTCAAAGGCTAGGAAACCTGTTGCGAGTAAATCATCACCTGACTCTCAAAGCCTGTCTACCCTCTACCAGAATCCTGGCATATCAGGATTCTGACCAAACACACCACAGTTAAGAAGCTTGACACCATCCATGAGAAAGCAACGGGCTTGATTGGCACCATATGCACAAACAGTCATTTCCTCCACTATTGACACTCAGTAGCAGCAGTGTGTACATTCTACAAGCTGCTCTACTGAAATTCACCAAGTATCCTTGGACAATACCTTCCAAACCCACAAATACTTCCATCTAGAAAAATAAGGACAGCAGATACATGGAAACGCTAACACCTACAAGTTCCCCTCCAAGACACACACCATCTTGACTTGGAAAAACATCACCATTCCATAGTTACTGGGCCAAAATTCTGAAACTCCCTCCTGGCATTGTGGGTCTACCTACAGCATCAAAACTGTAGCAGTTCAAGAATGCAGCTCATCACCATCTTCTCAAGGGCAACAAGGGAAGGACAATAAATGCTGGTCCTGCCAGCAACACCCACACCCCTTGAATAAATAAAAACAAATTTTAGATAGCTGCCTACTCAAGCCACTGCAGTTGGTGTGGCGCAGGTACATCACATTATTGTTAGAGAGGACATTTCAGTATTTTGGCCCAATGACTATGAAGAACTGGTAAAATATTTTCAGATCAGAATGTGACTAGGATGGGTTATAGATTATGGTATTCTTATGCAGCTTAATACTGTGCATCCTATCGAGAATGAAAATGTAGCGAAGTGGTGGAAGCTACACTGAAGAGAGCCAGAGGAGGCAATGAAGGAATGATTGATAAAATATTCATATCCTGAGCAATTAAAACAGGAAAGCAGAAGTGCTGGCAACTAGCCTCCAAGAACAATGCTGAGGTCATTGACATGCTTTGCCACCACTTTCTTCACATCTGTTGTCCATCTAAAAGGAAGAAGACATCTTTTCTATTGACAATTTGATCAATCAACACTTCCATCATAACATAAAAAGCCTTCAAGCTAATGGTCAGAGTCAACTTGCTTGCTGTTTCATAATGTTTTTGCCCATTACCCACCACCATAAAAGTCGCCTTTCTTTAAAGATTGGTGGGAGACCTTTAGACAACCAGCAATTTCCAAATTTCTTACCATCCAAGTTGGTAAGCTAATGATGGGGCATTTGCACTTGTCCCCACTTACTGTTCATGTGACTTACACCAGAGATGACAATGCTTCCATCAAACCCATCAGGTTGGAGGGGAATCTTGGAGGGGAACCTGTCATGGTTGAAATGTATGAATTCATTGAGCACACATATCCTTTGGAAGATTAAAGGCAATGATGCTGAAAAAAATTGAACATGCAAATTAGGTAATTATCCATATGATATGACCTTGTCAGTGAGGACCAGACGGGATAGTACAAATGCTACATTCTAAACCTGTTGCGCATGGCTGTTGCACCACAACAGAATCAAGGAGGCATTTAATCTTCCCCTGTCACTCAGCCCAATAGATGTTTTAAAAGAAAACTTTCAAAATAACTTCAATAAATGTGCTGTAATGTATGTGAACCCAATGTCAATTTGAATCCATCTGGTAAATGTATTGAGTAGAATTGCATTCCAGAGGATTTCAATGTGGGAGAAATGAAACACGTTCCATAGATGATCTCAGGATCTGCAGCAAACATGAATAGAGCTGGTTAAAACAAAACATTTCAGTATTCCACCATTATAAAAATTTTAGAAGTGTAGATTGAAAAAGATTATTTAACTCAGACCCTTTCAGAATTCATTTGTGGTTGTTAAATCACAAAATTCAACCCACCCATCCCCCGACTACATTACAATCATCCACTGAGGCTCTATTTTAAGAAACACTAATTCCTTCCCTGATCTGCCTTGAAACAAAACCAAGCAGTTCTATTAATATCTCTCTAACTTTCTATACCCCTTCTCAACCAATATCAATTCATTTCCATTTAAAGATTGCAGTTGAATCTGCATCAACTATATTCTTTAAAAATAGGTTTTTGCATTAATTTCAGAAGATGAATAAAAAAATTCATTTATGTAATGTTTCAGGAAACTGAGGATTTCAAAATGCTTTACAGCCAAAAAAGTATTTTTGAAATATAGTCGATGGGGAAATGCATTATATACTAAACATCAGTACTACATGTTGAATTTCATGTAAAGATATGTGTGAATACTGAGAATTGATTAATTGAATATGATTCATAGAATAGGCTCATCTTGGTTTTTCACTCGTCTTGTGGGCAAGTGCCTGCACTCCCTTGGTTACAGCTACTGTATGCTGTTTAAATCCAATACTCATTATATGGCAAATCACAGATCGCCAGTCATGTAGAATTCCTAAGAGTTGCCCTCAAATAAGTGGCAGATTGGAATACAGCCCTAAAAAAGTGTTGGACAGAAATACAACAATTTGCAACTGTCATGTGCTTAGCATGCAACAAAACAGTCCAAGGCAGTTTGGAAAGGAAACACTAGTCTGAATTTTAGCAAAAATCAACTAAGTGCCAATTTTAAGGAGCTTTCTGGAGGACTTCTCTCTGTGAGCTCCTGTCAGTTATCACATGCAATGTTTGGCTGCTCACCTCAGTTAGTAATCACCAGTTCTTCATGGTGCTGCTCTCATGCTATCTTGTGCTCAGCTGCAGGAAAAATGCTCATTAGTTCTGGGTTCTTTCAGTGTTTATCCCACAGATGCCATATTTAAACCCCAGCTGTGCAATATGTCAAGTACTAGCAGCCCCATCAGAACTAGCCACCTGGGTCAGTGCGCTGATCTACAGTCTAGGGGAATGTGCAGCAACGTCACAAGAAATTTCATCACCTTCTGCGCTCTGCAAGGCTAAATGCCACCACCTTCTCTCTGCCTACCTCACACTCACTAACACTGCCATTGCACCTACCTCTCACTGAAATTCATGATCTACTACTCTCATTATTGCATGCAGCATCTTCTCTCGATTGTTCTCACCCACCTCACCCACAAAACTACTAACCCTTCCCCCTCTGCATTTCCTACTCACTCGTCCAGTGCATCTCACCAACCTTCTTGACTGACAAAGCACCAGCACCATGACTGATTATAGTCTTTGACTATTCATTGCTGCCAAACATGACAAGCTGCCTACCTGCCTCCGCTAAAAGACAAAGCAGAGATGCTGTGAGCATTCAAACCCAGAGATGATCCTATGAAAGGTGGCAGTGAGCTTTAAAGTGCAATATTGAAGTGCTATACTGTGTTAAAAGTGACTCTAAATATATCTTAATGATGTGGTATGGCTGGTGTTTTGCCAATGCCAACCTCTGTGGATCACTCCTGGTGCATGGCCTGAGATGTTGGGGAATATTATTCAAGATGGATATCTAAATGGAGACCAGTGAGTTGCAGCTGTCAGATCTTCCCAACACAGACTTTTACGTTAGGAATTGATGATGTGTAGACTCTTTCCACTGCCAGGACACATAGCAAACTTCATATAAATGAGGTGAAATTAGGTAATAGTGAGATGCTAATGTGAGCAAGTAGGCTTTCATTCTTCACAAGTAACACTCATGTCTGGGCACTAAAACCTTGGGTGGAAAATTGGAAACTTTCTTCTCAATATCAAGAACCTTACTTTTCCACACCTGGCAGATTATACCAACTAACTTACCACTGCCCATCAGGGTCTGAGAAGATACTGCTGACTGAGAAGGTTAGAAGTTAAAATAGTATATCACATTTCCTTGATGTACAACATAACAACCAAAGTTCTTCAGACAAATTTTTATAATTAATTCCATTCATTTTCTTACAACTTGGATTTTTTTTTTGTGACAACTTATTTTTCTTCTTAGAGATGGATTGATTTCCCCTACATCTCCTGACAGCAAGTCACTTGTTCGAGCCTTCAGTAGCCCCACTACGGCCTTTATCATGGATGAGCGAGTCCAGCTGACGACAGGATTACAGACACAGGAGAGGCATCTCTTCCTCTTTAGCGATGTCTTGGTGATTACAAAATCAAAGTAAGCATTCCATGTGCACTACTTCTAACTGACAACATCCCAAATTATATATTTTGCTTGAAATATGTTACTGTTTGGTTATTACTTGTTGAACATTTTGCCTTGTGACAAATTGTGATGGGCCTTTCATTTACAATTCATCTTTATTACATGACTATCTCTGGGTGATCTATCATTGATGAATATATAGCTAATGGGAATGTAAGCTCTCGAATGACCAGCATATATTGCCTATTTCTTACTAACCTTAAGAATATCAAAATTAGAAGGAGAAGGAGACCATATGTCCCCTTAAGTCAGCCCCAACAACATCATCGCTAATCTGTCCTAGGCCTCAACTCTTATTTCATGCCAGCTCCTCATAGTCCTCAACTCCCTGATATTTCAACAATCTATCTACCTTCTCTTTAAATACTTTCTGTGATCTAGGTTCCACAACTCTCTGGGGTACAACATTGGAGACATTCACTACCTTCTGGGAGAAGGAATACCTTTGCATCTCAATCTTAAGTGCATGTTCCCATATTCTGTAACTATCCCCCCTATTTGAGATTCCTCACTAATAGAAACATCTTCTCAACATTTACCCTATCAAGCCCCCACAGAATTGTGTTTGTTTCTACATGAACACTCCTCATTCTTCTGAACTGTAATGAATAGCACCTAATCTATTCAGTAATTCTTGAGCAGTCAACTCCTTCATTCCAGCAAAACCAATGCCTCCTCCACTATCTCTGCTGCTTTTAAAACTCTTGGTTACAGGCCATTAGGTCTCGATGAGTGTTTACAATTAGGCCCATTAGTTTGACAAAAGCTTTGGTCTTCATAGTAGAGACTGTTGCAAGATCTTTCCTCCCAATGGCACAATACCAAAGCACCAAAAGATATAGGAGCAGAATGCGGCCATTCGGTCCATCCTGCTTGCTCTACCATTTGATCATGGCTGATATATTTCTCAATCCCAGTGTACTGCCTTATCCCTGTAACCTTTGATCCCATTACTAATCAAGAAACAACCTAATTCTATCTTAAACACACTTAATGACTTGCTTCCATAGTTTTCTGCAGTAATGACTTCCACTGATTAACTGCCTCATGTCTGAAGAGATATTCCTGCTCATCTCAGTTCTACAGGGTTGTCCTTTCACTTTGAGGCTGTGTTCTTTGGCCTTGACTCTCCTGCTAGTGGAAATGTCTTCTCCATGTCCACTCTATTCAGATGTCTCAGTATGCTGTAAGATTCAATGGGACTCCCCGTCATCCTTCTAAACACCATTGAGTGCAGATCCAGAATCCTCAAACTCTCCTATGGTAAGCCCTTCATCCCCAGGATCATTCTTGTAAACCTCTCTGAACCCCCTCCAATACCAACACGTGATTCCTTAGATACAGGGCCCAAAACTGCTCACAATATTCCAAACACCGTCTGACCAGAGAATTATACAGCCTCAACAGTACATCTCTGCTCTTGTATTCTAGCCCTCTTGAAATGAATGCTAACATTGCATTTACCTGCCTGACCGCCAACTAAGCCTGCATATTAGCCTTAAGAGAATCTTGAATTAGGATTCCCAAGTGCCTTTATGCTTCAGGTTTCCAAAGCCTTTCCACATTTAGAAAATAGTTTATGCCTCTATTCTTCTTACCAAAGTGCATAATCTCATACTTTCCCACATTGTATTCCATCTGCCATTTCTTTGCCCACTTTTCTAGCCTGTCCACTTCCTCAACACTCCCTGGCCCTCCACCTATCTTTGTGTCATCTGCAAACTTAGCAACAATGCCCTCAGTTCCTTCATCCAGATTGCTAATGTATAATGTGAGTAATTGTCCCAACACTGACTCCTGCAGAACTTTACTAATCACTGGCTGCTATCCTGAAAAAAACACCTCTATCCCCACCCAATGCCACCCTCCAGACAGCCAATCCTGTATCCATGGCAATACCTTGCCTCTAACAACATGAACTCTTA
Organism: Chiloscyllium plagiosum; assembly: GCF_004010195.1. Taxonomy (NCBI): domain Eukaryota; kingdom Metazoa; phylum Chordata; class Chondrichthyes; order Orectolobiformes; family Hemiscylliidae; genus Chiloscyllium; species Chiloscyllium plagiosum. The sequence continues at coordinate 46,043,077 of NC_057724.1, forward strand.
TCTTATTCTGCAGTGTCATGTGCAGCACCTCATTATAGGCCTTCTGGAGATCTGAAATCTGAATAGATCATGTCCACTAGCTCTTCTTTGTCTAACTTGTTACCTCCTCAGAGAATTCCAACAGGTTTGACAGGCATGACCCCTCCTTAACTAAGCCTTGCTGACTCAGCCCTATTTTACCATGCACTTTCAAATACTCTGCAATCTCATCCTTACCACAAACCAACGTCAGGCTAACTGCCTCTATCCCTTATTTAACAGGGGTGCTACATTAGCCATTTTCCAGTCCTCTGGCATCGTCCCAGATTTCAGTGATTCCTGTAAGATCACGACCAATGCTTCTACAAAATCCTCAGTTATCTTCTTCAAAACTTTGGGATGTAGTCCCTCCATTCTGGGTGAATTGTCCACTTGCAGACTTTTCAGCTTCCCAGCACTTTTACTTAGTGATGACAACGACACCCACCTCTGCCCCTTCACTGCCTCACTTAGCAACTTGTTTTTTTTATCTTTGAGATGTTTGTCGTTAATCCAACTTGAAGACTGATGCAAAATTATCAGTAAATTATCTGCCATTTCCCTGTTCCCTATTATTAATTCCCTAGTTGCATCCTCCACAGGTCATACACTTACTTTAGTTCTGCCTTCTACCACATTGTGATTGCTACCCCCTAGAGAATTCTTAAATGAAAGATCTCTTATTAATCCTACATTGTTATGCATTACTAGTTCTAAATTAGCCTGTTCCTGGGTAGGTTGTGCAATATTTTGCTCTAAGAAACAATCCTGATACACTATATAAATTCGTTGTCTATTGCCCATCTGATTTGTTATCACGAATTAGATGAAGATCCCCCATGGCAATTTTAATGTGCTTCAGACATGCCTCCTTTATTTCTCAATATATATACTTTATCCGACAGTAAGGAAATACTTTGGAGCCTATCAACATTCACCTGTGAGTTCTTTCCCTTGCTTTTCATTATTTCGATCCAAACCAATACCATATCATGATCTATTTCACGTATAGCTGTGTAAAAACTTTAGTTATATAAATCTTTAGTTAGGTCACATCTGGAGTATTGTGTGCAGTTCTGGTTGCCAAACTATAGGGAGAATGTGAAAGCTGTGGAGAGAATGCAGAAGAGGTTTACCATGATGTTGCCTGGATTGGAGTGTATTAGCTATAAAACAAAATTGGACAAATTTTGTTTTTGCAGGAGTGTCAGAAGCTGAGGCGCAACCTGACAGAAGTAAAGAAAATTATGATTGGTATGGATAGGATGGATAGTCAGAGTCTTTTTCTCAGGGTGGAAATGTCAAATACTAGGGAGCATAGGTTTAAGGTGAGAGGGGGCAAGTTTAAAGAAGATATGTGAGGAAAGTTTTTTACACAGAGGGTGGTAGACACCTAGGACATGTTGATGGGGAGGTGGTAGAAGCAGATACAATATCAACATTTAAGAAGAACTTAGACAGACGCATGAAATAGGAAGGGAATAGAGGGACATAAACCATGTGCAGATAGATGAAAATAGTTTGGAATGGCACCATAGTTGGCACAGATATGGTGGAATGTTCCTGTTCTGTACTGTTCTATATTCTACCTTCTCACCACTTTCCACTACACTGATACCTTCCTTTATTAACAAATCTACCCCCACCTCCTTTTCCTTTTTGCCTATTCTTTCCAAATATTGAGTATCCTTGAATATCGAGTTCTCAGTTTTAGTCATCTTGCAGCCACATTTTTTATTAGTTAAAAAGTCACTTTCATTTATTTCTATTTGCACCATTGACTAATCTATCTTGTTATGAATGTTGTGTGCATTCAAATGAAGTCCCTGTGTGGACCACGACAGCTGGATCCATTCCTCCCACTCTAAGTTCCTCTCAAGCTCAGAGAACATTTCCTGAACCTTGGCACCACGTTATCAAATGCCTTTGGGACCTCTGTTTTTTTGTTCAGAGAACAGTATCTATTCACTGAATGTACTAGTCTCTACTGCTGCTACTGCATTTCTCTTTTTCCCTTCACTTGAATGGCATTCCACACCGTGGTGCTGTGATCAGTTCTGTCATCCTCCAGGAACAAGAAGTTTGTAAAGATAGGACAAGGGAACTGGCTGAGGCTTTTCCAAAGCTAAATTCTGGATCTCAATACCTGCCTCAGTTGCAGCCACACCCTATTGTCCCAGACTACAGACTAAATTTTATGTAATCAATCTAAGGAGTGTGACTGTCTCCTGAAAAATAATGTCCAGGTACCTCTCCCCTCCTTTATGTGTCACAGTGTCCTCAGCTTGGAATCTAGATCATCAGCTCTGAACTGAAGTTCCTCAAGCTGCCAACACATTCTGCAGATGTGGTTACCATGCATCACACCAGTGCCTACCAACTACCACATTCTGGAGAGAGGGTGAGTTCTTGAGATGGTGCACCACCTTCTTGAACCACTGCAGTCCAACACTGCTGCTGTTAGGTTTTGACCCACTGATTGTGAAGGAGCAACAATATCATTCTGAGCCAGGATGGTCTATAGCTTAGAAGAGATTTTATTCCTTCTAAGTGGTAGAAGTCAAAGGTTGGACTTATAATGGCAAAGGAAACTTGGCAAGTCGCTAAAGTGTATCTTGTAGAGAGTGTATAATACTGCTGATGGAGGGAATGAATTGTTAAGGCTTTTTGATGGGTTGCCAATTAGCAAGCTGCTCTGATGCGAATGATATTGTGAGATATCAGAGTTGTACTCAGAGACTGAAAATAGACAGGTTTTGGGGAGTCATAGCTGAGTTACTTGCTGAAGAATTTCATGCCTCTGACATGCATTTGTTTCCATAATATTTATATGTTTAGTTTAGTTAAGTTTCAAGTCAATGGTAAACCTCATGATGCCACTGGTGGGACTTGCACCAATGGTAATGCCACTGAATATGATTAAATTCTTTCTTGTTAGAGATGGTCATTGCCTGGCACAGTTTTTTTCTACTAATGAGTCCTGATTATTGCCCAGATCTTGATCCATATGGATACTGGCTGCTTCAGTATCTGAGGAGTTGTGAATGTTTTTGAACACTGTTCAATCAGAAGGGAGCATTCCAAACGCTAACTTTGTGGAGGGAGGGTCATTGATGAAACAACTGAGGATGGCTGGTCTGAGTACACTATCCTGAAGAAACTAGCAAATCTGATGGTTTATAGATAGTACCAGACCTGCTACAATTCTACAGCAGTTTCTGTTTTAATTTCAGGTTTCCAACATTTGTCGTAATTTTCTTTTAATTTTGCTTTAACCCTGAGAAACTCTTGCAATAATGTCTCCGGAATAAAATGACTAACCTTCAACAATCAGAACCAACTTTTATTTTCCATGTATGTCTCTAACCACTGGAGAGTTTTGCCCTGATTTCCATTTACTTCATTATGCTAAGGCTCCTTGATATGAACATGAGTCAAATGGTGCCTACCAAGGGAATCACTCTCACCTTAAGTCTGGAATTCATCTTTTTTGTCCCTCCCTAACAGGACTGTGATGTACCAATGGAACACAATATGCTTAGAAATGGCTTAAGAAAGCAACTTACCTCCAATTTCTCAAGGACAATCAGGGTTGGGGAGAAAATGCTGGCCTTACCAGTGATATTAATGTTCAATGAATGAATTTTAAAAACCACAGACTTCAAACAGTTATCATTGATCAACCAACTACATAATTATTAGCTCATATACCCTCAATTTACAATTCTGCACTCTATGAAAGGTAATATGGGAAAAGGATTTGTAAATCTTATATATTCTAAGTATGTAAGTTTGCTCGCTGAGCTGGAAGATTTGTTTTTAGACTTTTCTTCACCATACTAGGTAACGTCATCAGTGAGCCTCTGGTGAAGCGCTGTGGTATGTCCCACCTCTCTATTTATCGGTCTTGGGTTTCTTAAGGGAGTGATGTCATTTCCAGTTCTTTTTTTAAGGGAAAGTAGATGGGATTTAAATCAATATGTTTATTGATGGAGTTCTGGTTAGAATGCCATGCCTCTAAGAATTCTTGTGCTTGTCTTTGTTTCATCTGTCCTAGGATGTGTGTGTTGTCCCAGTAAAAGTGGTTTGATTCCTCAGAAATAAACCTAAACAAGTGGACACAATGCAACCAAAAACTATAGCTTTACATCAAAGACATATCAGAAATAACTTCCAACTACTCAGACCCCTTGGCACTATGGTATCCCACAAACCTACAAACACACTTAAACAGCAACTGATGAAACTAAAGGATCCATTAGATACTACCAGCAAAGCTAACGTCATTTACAAGATACCAAGCAAAAACTGTAAAAAACGCTACATTGGACAAACAAGCAGGAAACTTGCCACCAGAATACACAAACACCAACTAGCCACCAAAAGACACGACCCACTCTCACTAGTTTCCATACATATAGAGAAAGAAGGACTTCACTTTGACTGGGACAACACACACATCCTAGGACAGATGAAACAAAGACACACACGAGGATTCTTAGAGGCATCCATCAATAAGCACATCAATTTAGACCCTATCTACCTTCCCTTTAAAAAAAAGAACCGGAAATGACATCACCCACCTTAAGAAACCAAGACCTATAAATAGAGAGGCAGGACAAACCACCAGCACTTCACCGGAGACTCTCACTCATGATACTACCTAGTATGGTGACGAAACATCTGAAAATAAACCTTCCAGCTCAGCGAGCTAACTTACATACTTATCAACAACCTGAGCTACAAATCTCAAAAATCGCTAACCTTATGTATACTGTAATTATTTATCAAAACAACAAGGGGAAACTCATTGTGGTGATTTTTCTAAGTCATTTGGTAAGCTATTAGCTAACAGTTTTTTTGTGTAATGTGCTTCCGAATAGCAAACTAAGGGATGTAAAAAGTGACACTTTTTTTACACTTTACTATCACATTATAACTTAATCTACAAAGATATCAAAAAACATCACATCTGTATAAAGAGATGAAAAAATAGATTTCTTTAACTCCACCTCTGCTGCTTCTCTCTCAGTAATATGTTTGGTTTATCTATAATGCTGAGGAATTGGGCTCCTGGCCCAGTCTCCCACTGCCTTATTTGGGTGCAGCACAGTATGTTCCAACTGAAACATGATGTTCTGCCTTTACTAAATGGTGCAAACACATTCAGCAAACATAGTACTGTATCTGGAACTGACTCACGTATGAGACGAGATAAAAATTTTCATTATGAAATAGATATAAACATTAATATTTTACAAAAGGTTTATTTGGTACTTGAGGAATGTAGAATATAGGTGATTGAAGGAGGACAGTCTCTCTGATTTAAGATGGCCAAACGCCATTGAGGTAATGCACTGGAGTACTGTGCTTGAAATTGGAAAAGAGAACATATTCATTTAACATCACTGTTATTTCTTTTTTCTTGAGGATTGACACTTTGCAAGATTATGCATGCATGGGAGCTAGTAGCCCTCCATTATCTCATCCAACTGGCAATTCTTCATATTTGAGCCTAAACAGTAGATGCCACCTGGTTATTCAACTGTGGAAGCCACACAGCCAACTTCATTTTCATCTAATAGTCACATAAACACTTTCCAGCAGAAGTCACCTTGTGCTCATCATCTCCCAGAGACGTGTTTAGTTTTTTCACTTCATTCTTTAATTCAATACAGGTCTTCAACTAATTTAAAGCTGAAGAATCAGGTCAGATTGTGTGAAATGTGGACAGCCTTCTGCATTGATGAAGTATGTGAGAGGAAAACAACTCCAGAAAATTCTTTTGTGATCGGATGGCCCACAACTAACTGCGTGATCACTTTTAGGTGAAAGATCATTTTGAAAATTTCTGTTTAAATTTTCCGGAAGGGAGTAATGGAGACATTTTAATGCAACGTGTCAAAAACTTAACTAATCTTTCCTAAATATCTTTCAGTTCTACAGAAACAAAGGAAAAATGGCTTTCAGCACTTCAATGGTAAGAATTTCAATTCTTCTTTACATCATAGACTGTTTTATGTGGTTCAGAGTGGTGCCTCTGTGATGTTACCATGACAAAACCACATTAAAACAGATATTAAATCTTTGATTTCTCTCTTGTCTGCCACTCTCTGCCACCTCGCCATTGGGACTTTCTTCACGCGTGATAGTGAGTTTCAATTGGCTATTCAGTTGTAAAGACCATCACAACCTGATCCTGACCTGCTCTCATTTGATAATTACATTTCTATACTTTCTAGGAAGGTTCACTGAAAAGTGAACAAATCTTTAAACTTGCTGTTGGAATGTTGTCCAGGAGTAATCCAAATGTTACTGTGGGCTGGGTTCAGATGCTACTAACTGCAACCAACATTGCTGTTTCAATCAATACCTATTCTCTCAATGAAGTACAGGGCTACTAGATTGCCATCAGCTTGTCAATGGACATTTTTAGCCTGACCAACAGGCTTACTACATTCACAAGAATGATGTGAAAGAGTCTGTGGGCTACCACTGCTTACCTGAGTTAAAGCCCAAACACTACTGTGCTAATGCTATCTGGTAGCATTCCCCCATTTCACATGGAGTAAACAAACACCACCTTGATCTTAAGATTATTGTTGGCTACAAAATATCAAGACCTAAGCTTAAGATGTTCATAGATAATACTTGAAGAACTAAACATGATGGTTAAGAGGATCTGGACACTAACATCTGCAGTGTTGATTTGTCTCTTTTAATAAATAGTATAGAGTTGGTATTGAAATAAAACCAGAACATGCTGGAGAAACTCAGAAGTGTGGAGAGAGAAACAGAGTTAATGTTTCAAGTTCATTGTGATTCGTCTTTGGAACAGCTTTGGTGTTGCTTGGAAAGTGTCTTGCTTGATGATAAATCTGGTGTATTATATTGTACTTGCTTGTATTGATAATAATTAATTATATTATTATGACATGGCTTTGCTTACACTCCTCAAGATTACAGACAACAGACGACAATTATTCTGGAAAATCTCAGTAGGGATGCTTCTTATAATTTTAGACAAATGAAAACTGCTTTAAGATTCACATGATACAATTCCAGTTGCATACTAAGCTTCATTATTCTCGGCACCGAGTTTGTTTCTGCATTGGTCATGAGGAAATCTGAGTCGCCCCTCTTCATGCTTCCTGAAGTGTAGTAACATTGACGATTGCTTTAAAATGAACATATAAGCAGCTTTCAGACAAGTGTAAATTGACTGGTTCCACATCATGCTGACACCCAGATGAGAAATTTGCTTAACATTGTATGGATGTGCTTAATTGGCAAAAGCTATCTAAAATCATATTACTCTGTCACATTCCTTATGTTGTTAAGTGACAACAGTAATGAGATTTTTCTACTTCCTAGAAGATATATCTATGATTTCCTCAATATATCTGTGTGCTGAAAGCTAGCTGTTACTGAAGTGTTAGGGTGAAAGGTGCTCAAAGTATTTGGATATGCTCTCAGTCAATGTCATTCAGATATTGCATATTTTACTGTGGCATTAAATATGGGGATTTCACCAGCTTTGTTACAGTCTCCCTGCTAAACATTACCTTCTTAGGCTTATTGTTACCGACATTACTGGTTATTTTTACCTAATTTGAAAATCTTGGTGGTAGATAATACTCCACATATGCCAACAGACATGAAGAATAACTCCTCTGCTCATAATGCTCCATCTCTTAAAAGTCCTGTGCTGTTAAAACACTGAAGGGACAGTCACCATTGTGACTAAACATCTGAGATGAGGGAGGAAATCCCATCATTCTGTAGGATTAAAAGATCCCTGGTTTCACTTTTGATCTGCAAATATCTCAACTGAATCATATTTAACTCCAGACTAGAAATATCAGCCAGAGTTCCTGCTCCTTATTACATGCCAGGATCTTGAACTGGAAATTTTATGAGAACTTCGGATATTCAGAAGATGGCTTTTTGCCTATCATGCCCGAGTCACATGGCCTGCTGGGAGTCACAGTCAAAGCTGACACATGAAGAATGATTTAAATAAAATAGAAAGTGATGGAGAAGCTGAGCAGGTCCGATGGCATCTGTGGAGAGAGAACAGCGTTACTGTTTCAAGCCCAACGACTCTTCTTCCGAACTGTTTCCAAAACTAATTCCAAAAAAGAGTCACATTTGAATCAAACCATTAACTCAGTTTCTCTCCCAACAGGACTTGGGTACTGCAGATACTGGAGATTAGAGTCAAGATTAGAGTGGTGCTGGAAAAGCACAGCCGGTCAGGCAGCATCCATGGAGCAGGAAAATCGGCATTTCAGGCAAAATCCCTTCATCAGGAAGGGCTGATCAGGTCCTGATGAAGGGTTTTTGTCCGAATTGGTGATTTTCCTGCTCCTTGGATGCTGCTTGACCTGTGGTGATTTTCCAACACCATTCTAATTTTGACTTCTCTCCCCACAGACCTGCTGAGCTTCTCCACCATTTTCTGTTTTTATTTCAGATCTCCAACATCCACAGTATTTTGCTTTTATTTGATAAGGAGTGGCTACTTGAAAAGGTACTGAAGAACCTTTGGTATCAAGCAAACTGTAATCCTTTACAGGAGTCAAGAGGAACGGAAAGAAGAAAGTTGGAAGAAATATTTTCTTGATTCTCAGCAATGCTATTTGCCTGTGGAATATATTGTTTCAGATCTTCTTCGGTTGTGCAAGAACAAAGCAGATTATTTATTGATGTCAAATTGCTGTTAGCAGTTTATGTGCAGAGATATTAATCATAACAACACTTTCTGTACACAGGCAAATCAAAGAGATGAAGCAAGATGAATATCCCAAGAAGATGTCAATGAAGATGCTAGTGATGACAATGCAGAGTGGTGCTTCAGTATGTGTTGTCGCTTCTAACTTAATTTATAATAAATATTGGCAAAGACAGATTTTTCAAATTTCATGTGATTAAGATTGTGGTTTTTGCTGAAATTAGAAAAATGGTTTCTGTTCAGAAAAGGCTTTAAGAGATGCTGAAAATGGTAATAGCCCAAATTTTCCAATCAGGATTAGAATACCTGTTTCCAATGGTGACTAGCCAAAATAAAATTCCTTTCCTCTGATATTTCTATTCAAACTTCCAATGGAGAAGCTTGCAGAACTCTTTCAGCACATTAAACCTCAGAGGGGGCAGCAAAGTGAATCTGTACAGAAGCCAGACCCACTGATTACAGCTTTCTGTCGTTTCAAGATCCCAAAGCTTCTCAATGTGTGTGACTGATGGTGTGAGTAAATGATCGTGCAAGTGACTGAGTGTGTGAGTGAATGAATGTGTAAATAACCGAGTTATTTTTTCATTCATGAGATGTGGATGTTGCTGGTGGCCAGCATTTATTGCCCATCCCTAGTTGCCCTTGAAAAGGCGGTGGTGAGCTGCCTTCTTGAACCGCTGTAGTCCATATGATGTAGGTTGATCCACAATACTGCGAGGGAGGGAATTCCAGGATTTTAATCCAGTGACAGCGAAAGAACAGTGATATATTTCCAAGTCAGGATAGTGAGTGATTTGATGGTGAACCTGCAGGTGGTGTTCTCGTGTATCTGCTGTCCTGTCCATCGAGAAGGAAGTGGTCATGGGTTTGGAAGGTGCTGTCTGAGAATCCTTGGTGAATTTCAGCAATGCATGTTGTAGGTAGTACACACTGCTGCTATTGAGCACCAGTGGTGGATAGAGTGGATGTTTGTGAATGTGGTGCTAATCAAGAGGGCTGCTTTGTCCTGGATGGTGTCAAGCTTTTTGCGAGTTGTTGGGGCTGCAGTCATTCAGAAAATTGGGAAGTATTCCATGACACTCCTGACTTTTGCCTTGTTGACGATGGACAGGCTTTGGTGAATTAGGAGGTGAGTTACTCGTTGCAGTATTCTTAGCTTCTGAACTGCTCTTGCAGCCACTGTGTTTATGTGGTGAATCTAGTTGAGTTTCTGGTCAACGGTAACCCCAAGGATGTTGATAGTGAGGGATTCAGTGATGGTAGCACCATTGAATGTCAAATGGCAGTGGTTAGATTGTCTCTTATGGCCATTGCCTAGTATTTGTGTGGTGTAAATGTTACTTGCCACTTGTCAGCCCAAGCCTGGATATTGTCCAGATCTTTTGTATTTGAACATGTATCTGAGGTGTCACGAATAGTACTGAACATTGTTCAATCATCAGTGAACATTCTCACTTCTGACCTTATAATGAAAGCCATTGCTGAAACAGCTGAAGATGGTTGGGCCTAGGACACTACCCTGAGGAAAACCTGCAGATATGGGGTGGCACAGTGGCTCAGAGGCAGCATGGTGGCTCAATGATTAGCACTGCTGCTTCACAACCCCAGGGAACCAGGTTCAATTCCACTCCGGGACAACTATCTTTGTGGAATTTGCACATTCTCCCCATGTTTGAATGGGTTTCTTCTTATTGCTTGTGGCAGGACTACAGAGCTTAGATCTGATCTGTTGGTTGTGGGATCACTTATCTCTGTTTATCACTTGCTGCTTATGCTGTTTGGGATGCTATTATTCCTGTTTGAAACCTCATTTGGTGTCGTTCCTGGTATGCCCTCCTGTACTGTCCATTAAACCAGGGTTGATCCTCTGGCTTGATGGGAATGGTTGAGTGGGGGATATGTTGGGCCATGGGGTTACTGATTGAGTTGGAATACAATTCCGCTGCTATAGATTGGCCACAGCGCCTCATGGATGCCCAGCCTTGTGTTTCTAGATCTGTTTAAAGTCTGTCCCATTTAGCACAGTGATAGAGCCACACAACACAATGGAGGATATTGTCAATGTGAAGGTGAGATTTCGTCTCCACAAGGACTGTGTTTTGGACACTCTCACTCTTTACTGTCATGGACAGATGCATTTGCAGCCGGCAGATCGATGAGGATGAGGTCAAGAAAATATTTTCTCCTCTTGTTGGTTCCCTCACAACCTGCTCCAGATCCAGTCGAGCAGTTATGTCCTTTCGGACCCAATCAGCTCGATCAGGAGTGCTGCTGCTAAGGCACTCTTGGTGGTGGACATTGAAATCCCCCACTTAAGGTACATTTTGTACCCATGCCCCACTTAGTGCTTGCTCCAAGCATTGTCCAACAGAGCAGTAGTGATTCATCAGCTGAGGGAGGACAGTGTATGGTAACCAGCAGGAATTTCCTTGCTGGGATAAATGGAGCTAGGTGTTTGATGACTGGTGTGGACACTGGTGTGGATGATCCAAAGGGTTTCCTTCTGTAATTTAAAGCTCTATAATTTATGACTGAATACATTATACCATTCTTGAAAAACATAAAAATTAAAATATGTTCAGATGAAACTAACGCGGGCATCTGTTTTTGATTTACTAGGCATTAACACTTATGGTGGGTAACACAGATACAGCGAGAAAGGTAATTAAAATGGCAGCTCAACAGCTCAATGCAAAAGTAAGTTGAATTGTTTTATGTTTGTACATTGCTTACGAACCATTACACATCAATTACACTTACTGTGCATGAGGCGATCTCCCAAGTCCTGCTCACAGATAACTTTGAATTTGAAGTATAAATTGATGTATGGATACCCATTTGGTTTCAATATGTAATTTTAGACGGTATCCATATAACATCAGAGGCCAATTGTAAACTTGTAACTTTCAGGTGTTGGTACAGTGAGTGGCATCTTTTAGATTATTTTTGTATCTGTAACAATATGTAATATTTAGAGTATGATATCTCACAAATTATGAACATTTATTAGATGCAAAATTGGTAAATATAAACTGACAAATTGCCAGTGACATTACCACAGTGGGTTAGAGGTTGCATTTTTCCAAGAAACGCAGTTGGGGTGATAAATGTTACAATTTTCAACAGGTGGAATAATCAACACAGTGGCTCTGAAATTTTGTCAAATTTTATTGCTTCAGATTTGCTTTTCTCTTCATGGTAGTTGTTAGTGTCTGGGTCAATATTGATTCAGAGATTTGTGAGCTTTCTGATTGGTGGTCAATTTCCATTGCGGGAGCGTGTTCCTTTAAGGCCATGGAGTCCATTCATAAAAGTCAATACAGTTTGATGTCTTTCAGAGTTATTCTTGGTGATGGAACATTTTAGATTGAAATATTTCAGGCTGTAGCTTTTAACTGTGCAATGAAAATTATTATAGACGTTAGTTTGAAATATTTATGTGTGCATAGCAAACAAAATTCAGATATATTTGTCTCGTTAAGTGAATAGGTACTTAGCAAAGTATGAACTTAATTAAAAATACCTTTTATTAGCTGTTACATAATTTTCCAGAAAGCTAACTGTGTTGATGTACCCATATATCAATAAATCACAAAAAGAATCCAATTATTTAAATTATTCACTACCAAAATGCAAGAAGAAATACGGAAATGCTATTAAGTCTTAGATTGTTAATTATTTACACCACTGTAAATTCCCATTTCCAAGTAAATAATGGGAATATAATGCACTCCACCCACCTATATGGGTGAAGAGGTCATGGCCAACATCAATCTTCTATTTTTCTCCTAAGCTATAGCAGTAATCACCTCTATCAATCAGTATTACAAACTGGAAACCCTCTTGGGTGAACAAAGTGAATGAAAATTCCAGTGAACCTTCCCTCCTGGCTTCATTAAGTTTATAGATTACTTTGCCCTCACAGATCACCCTTCCTTCACATGGGCAGGAATTAGCAGTGCTGTAGACAACCACCCATGCATGAATGGAAATCAACTTCCATCTACCGAAAAGAAACAACTACGCACCCCCATCCAACATCCACCTCTGTGAACCCCAATTACACACCAACAATTGATTCACTTTCCACCCCCCCCCCCCCCTTACAACCCTCATGACTGAACAGAAATCCTGGACTTTGAGGTATAGTTTGCCTGCTCATATTCATGTGAATTGAATCATAACATTAATTGATTTTTATTTACAAATCAAACAGGACAGAGCTTATAATTACCAGCTTTGGGTGATTTCAGGAAAAGAGGCTACACCATACCCACTGATTGGTAAGTAGTGGTTTTAATCTTGAGCTGATTCAGTGATTAGGTTTAGTATGCCTTAAAATAGGATAAGCTTCACAACTGCCTAGAGGCAGAAACATTTCTGTTGCTGGGGAACTCTATTGATAGCCTCGTTGTGGGGAAAAAAACACGTGCTACAGAAATAAGCCAACTCACCAGATTCAATCCAAAGTATGGATAATGCTAGAAATTTGAATGAAAAACAGCATCTGTGGAGAGAGAAACAGAGATAGACAGACATTTGTTGTCCAATTAAAGACAAAAGATACATCAAGGAACTTTTGAGACCAGTAGGACAGCTGACAGCAACCCCACCAGGACAGGTGAGTGCTTTTACAGGATATTGAGACCTTGAAGGCTCCCTGAAGTGGAGACGTTCATCAAGATCTTCCTTCAGTCGTGAGAAAGATGACATAGTATGATGAGGCGCTATAATGACGAGGATTGAACTCTCCAATGGTCATTTCTGGCCTTCAGTGAGCAGCCTCCCCTTGCTATCAATTAACTTAACCACACATGATCCATTGCTCTTCCCCTGAGAAGCTGCGTCTAGTGTTTTACTGGGCTCTGGACACATTGGTCTCTCCGATATTGGAAAAGTTGCAGCATTGTTTCAAAATAGGCCTTGGTTTAGACTGCTAATGGCTTCATTGACTGCCTGCTTCTGTAAAATTTCTTAGCTCCCATAGCCCACTGCAGATGGGAAAGTCACCCAGAGGCAGGATAGTGTTTGTCAGCCATCTTAATGAGGTTTCTTACTAGCTTCCTGATGTCCTCAGCTCCAAACCTCTCTCCACAGAGCTGGGAAGACTTAGCCCTGTTTTTGTCTCCATTGATGCTGCCAAACTGCTGAATATTTCCTGCATTTCCTGTGTTTATTCCGGACTCAGTAATAATCTGTGTTGAGTTGGATAAATAAAGACATGGCAACAGCTGAGAAGTGGGAATTTGCCAATGTTCCCTGAGTTATAATGGAATAAATAAAACAGCAAAGGTTTCAGCTCTTGATCACTATCAAACATCCCCAGTAGAAAGTTAGCAGATGTGAAGCTGAATTGGGGCATGATCAGGTTTACTTATGGTTCTCCTTTTATAACACCAGATAATGGGTATTTAATTGATTAGATTAAGAGACAGCAATTCATTGGCTCACAGCTGTGGATCAGATAGTAGCACACTCACCTTTGAACTATAAAGGTTGTGGATACAAGTCTCAAGTCTTGAGCACAAAGATCAAAGGTGACTCTCCTGCATTACAGCGTAGGATATGAGACATGAAACCATTGCCCCATCTGCTTACTTGGGTGGTGTAAATGACCCTATAGCAGGGTCTTAGAGAGGACCAAAAGGTTTCCCCCATGCCCTGTTAATATTTATCCCTCAGAGAACATGATAAAAATATATTGTCTGCTGTATGTGGGGGGTTGCCAACCATAAACTAGCCGCTTATGGTTATACAGTCTAGCAGTGAATACACTTCAAGCAAATGATCTCATTGGCAGTAAGTATGGTTGTGAATGGTATTTTCTATTTATCAGGAAGTCTTCCTCTTTTTCTCATGCAGCTCCTATATCTTAAGGAGAGCAGGGTAAAAGATTTTAAAAATGTGAAATGGAATAAATTATCATCTTTGACAATTCTGGCATAGATCTTAACATGCTGGAAGCAATCCTATACTTAAAAATCTATATATTCACAGTCCTGGTTCTGTCTGTTCTGCCATCCATTTAGAATTTTACTACTTTGGATATATTCCCATTACCTGTTCCTTGTTTTTCCAAAAGCAAAGTAAAATGTCTTATAATTAATTTATGGTGAGTACTTTTGCTCAGTGAGGTGAATGGAATATATCTGAATGCTTTATATATAATGTTAGATTGAGTGCTGTGTTATATCAAATTGAAATAAGGCTCCCGCTACTCTGTAATTTTCTTTGTCTGTTTTTGGATCAGCCAGGAGGGTCCTTGAGCAGGTATCTGTAAGTTCCTGAAATGAAAACTTCACCAAAAGGTAATAAATGTAGAGGGGAAATAGTGGTATACCAGTGGTATACTAGTCATTCAGAGATTAGAGTGGTGCTAGAAAAGCACAGCAGGTCAGGCAGCATCCGAGGAGCAGGAAAATTGACATTTCGGACAAAAGCCCTTCATCAGGGATAGAGGCAGGGAGCCTCCAGGGTGGAGAGATAAATGGGGCAGTGGGGCTGGGGAGAAGGTAGCAAAGAGCTATCTTCCCCCACCCTCCTCTCTGACCTATCACCTCCATCCCCACCCCCATTCACCTATTGTACTCTTTGCTACCTTCTCCCCAGCACCCCCCGCTCCCCCATTTATCTCTCCACCCTGGAGGCTTTCTGCCTTTATTCTTGATTAAGGGCTTTTGTCCGAAACGTCAATTTTCCTGCTCCTCACATGCTGCCTGACCTGCTGTGCTTTTCCAGCACCACTCTAATCTAAACTCTGGTTCCCAGCATCTGCAGTCCTCACTTTTGCCTAGTCATTCAGAGACTCAAACTAACACTCTGGGAACACAGGTTTGAGACATAACATGGCAGTTCATGGAATTTAAATTTAATTAATAAATCTGGAATTGAAAGTTGATCTTATTTACGGTGTCATGAATCAATTGTCATGAAGATCCACCTGACACATGCATGTTCTTTAAGGAATCTGCCATTCTTACCTGATCTGGCCTACATGGGACTCCAAAGCCACTGCCTAGTGGCTTACTTTTAACTGCCTTCTGAAATGGCACTAGCAAACCATTCAGTTCATGGGTAATTAGAAACAGACAGCAAATAATGGCCTTGCTAGTCACATCCCCATCTCATGAATTTTTTTTAAAATCATGACTGATACATAGAAAAAGTGACAGGCAAATTACAGACATTCAGATCCCACAAGCAACCGCAAGATAAATGATTAACTATTTGTTTAGTTTTTATTAGTTATGAGGGGAATGTTTGCTAGTATATCAGCAGAACTCCTTTGCTCTTCTTTGAATTGAGTGTTCTAATGCTGTATTAATGCCGTTTAAAAATCTGAGGCAAACAGTGCACACAATTATGTGGCTTATGAAACATAGAAATAGTTCCAGACAGTCCAGGCTGGTGTTATTTTTCCACTTCAGCCTCTTCCCTTCTTTCTCATCTAAATCTATCATTTTAACCCCTATTTCTTTCTCCCTCATATGCTTATCAAGCTTTGTCCTAAATGTATCAACACTTTTTACTTTAACCACTCCCTGTGGCAGTAAGTTCCATGTTCTCATCACTTCAGAAGTTTCTTCTCAATTCCCAGTTATATTTCCTGGTGACTATCCCTATCTTAAATTGATGGCCTAATGCCAAAATAAACTATTTACTTCTCATAGCTAAACAAAGTGTTTTCCATTTTATGTTACAGGACATGAGCAACCATTTAGTGTGATGATGAACTGCCTCAGAGACTTTATAGCTCACATGGAAAGATCTGATATTAATACCCAATCGCAGGGTAGCAACAGAGCCATCCTCTTTGAGGATCTCCCAAAAGCCAAGCAATGTCAGTTTATTCTGAAGCCAAGGCCCCAGCCAGACATCCATGTAACCAGAGGTTAGTGACGTGTAAAATAATCAAACACATTGTTGGAGGATAAAGAGGAAATTAAGTTATTGTAAAAAGTTCCAAACCAGTAAAAGATTACTTTGAACTGTTATAAGGAGGGTATTCTTCTTGCAAAATAACACATGGAATGGATGTCCAAGCAGAACAATGGACATAGAAAGCCTAAAGTCATTTAAGAAACATTTACTTCAAATACTTACTTCAATTAGTGAAGTTTATGTATGTTCTGAATGGCCTATGGTTCTTGAATCACGCATAGCAGAATAGATTTAAGAGTAGCAGTGAAAGGCCATGCTTGTACTCAGTACTAAATGTAATTATATATACAGTATGCACAACTAAGCTGTTTTGTAATATACACCCAGTGTACAGAGCTTAATGTTTTTTTAAATCTGACAGAATATTTTGTTATCAGTTTTCAACAGAAGGCAGTTACATCTTTGGCTTTCTGAGGTATTTGATGTGATTAGGTAAGGTAGAAACCAGCTGGTTAGACAGTTAAAATTGCTGAGGAGATTTAGCTGCTGATATCCTGCTGCATTCATGTTGCTTATTTTAATATCCTGAATATGTGGCAAAATATTTGCCAAAAACTGGAAGGACCTTTCTCTTTCAATATGTAGATCAAGCTCTGAACATGTTCCAAAGCCCTAATTGCAATGACCTGAACAGGCAAATCATTATGGGTTTTCCATCAGGTGGAGATAGTAAGAAGAGGAACCAAAATAAAATGAGACTTAAATAAACAATTTTCTTACCCTATTTGAACAATTGTCCTGTGAAGACCCTTACAGAAGGTTAGTTCTTTTCTGTTGTTGATATCCTCCAATTACCCAGCTCTTCCCAAATCCAAAATTATCCAAAACCTCTCTCCCCATGAGGCTTACCTAAGTGTCAGTAACTATTCTTCTGGTCCTGGTCAACTTCCACCTGAAATTATGATCCTGTATGCCAGCTGGCTTCCCACCCATTTCAATACTCTAAATGCATTCTGACTAGAGTCCTATCCAGCCTCAGCGGTACATCTCTGCTCTTGATATTCTAGCCTTCTCAAGATGAATGCTAACCCTGCATTTGCCTTCCTAACTGTCCAATGAATCTACAAGTTAACCTTAGGAGAATTCTGAACTAGGATGCTCAACTCCCTTTGTGCTTCAGATTTCCAAACCCTTTGACAATTTAGAAAATAGTCTACATTGCTATTCTTCCTTCCAAAGTGCATAACCTCACATTTTCCCACATTGTATTCCATTTGGCATTGCTTTGCTCACTCTCCTAGTCTGTTCAAGTCCTCCTGAGGGCTCCCCATCACCTTAACACTGTCCCTCCACTTTAACTTTGTGTCATCTGCAAGCTCAACAGCAATGCTCCCAGTTCCTTCATCCAGATCATTAATGTATATCATGATTAGTTTTGCTTCCAAAACTGACCCCTTTGGACTGCAACTAGTTACTGACTACCATCTTGAAAAAGACCTCTTTTATCCCTACTCACTGCCTTCTGCCAGTCAGCCAAACCTTTATCCATGCCAGTATATTTCTTCTAACACCATGGGCTTGGTTTTATTTAGGAGCCTCCTGTGTGGTACCTTGTCAAAGAACTTCTGGAAATCAAAATAGATCATGTCTACTGACTCTCCTTTGTCTAACTTGCTTGTTATCACATCAAAGAATTCTAATAGCTTTGTCAGACATGACCTCCCCTTGATGAAGCCATGTTGACTCAGTCCGATTTTACTATACATTTCCAAGTATTCTGCAATCTCATCCTTAATAATGAACTCTAAAATCTTCACAATGACCGAGTTCAGGCAAATGCATGTATAATTTCTTATCTTCTGCCTCCCTCCCTTCTTAAACAGGTGTATTATGCTAGCCATTTTCTGGTTCCCAACACCTGACTCCAGTGATTCCTAAAAGATCACCACCAATGTCTCCACAATCTCCTCAGCTATCTCCTTCAGAACTTGAAGTGTAGTCCATCTGATGATTTATCCAGCTTCAAATCATTCAGCTTCCCCGGCACCTTCTCCTCAGTGATTCACATTACGTTCACCTTTGTCCCCTAACTCTCTTGAAGGTCTAGTATGCTATTGGTGTCTTCCACTGTGAAAACTGATGCAAAACATCTAATCAGTTAGTCTGCCATTTCTTTGTTCCTCATTTCTACTTCTCCAACCTCATTTTCCAATGATCCAATGTCCACTCTTGCCTCTCTCTTACTTTTCATATATCTTTGTAAAAGGCTCTTTTATATATTATCCTCTTTTATATTATTAGCAATCCACTTTTATATTATTAGCTAGCTTACCCTAATATTTCATCTTCTCCCCTTTATTGCTTTTTTTAGTTAACCTCTGCTGGTTTTTAAAGGCTTCCCAATTCACCATGTAGTATGTTTTTTGTTTTGCTTTTATGCTGTCCCTGAATTCTGTTGTCAGCTATGGTTGTCTCATCTTCCCCTTAGCATGTTTCTTCTTCCTTGTAATGAATTTCTGCTGTGCCTTCCGAATTACCCTGAGAAACTCTGACCATTGTTGCTCCACCATCTTCCCTGCTGAGCTCTATCCAATCAACTGGGGCCAGCTCCTCCCTCATGTCTTTGTAGCTACTTTTACACAATTGTAATACAGTTGCATCTGATTCAATTTTCTCCCTCTCAAGCTGCAGGGTGAATTCTATCATATTATGGTCACAGCTCCTTCAGAGTTAGTTCACCTTAAACTCCCTAGTCAACTCTGCTTCATTATACATCACCAAAAACAAAATTGTCTGATCCCTAGTAGGGTCTATCACAAACTGCTTCAAAAAAACCCATTGCATAGACATTCCATGAGTTCCTTTTCTTGGGATCTGATACAAACCTGATTTTCGCAGTCCACCTGCATATTGAAGTCCCCCATGATTATTGCAATGGTGCCTTTCTTATGTGTTTGTTCTATCTCCTGATTTATTTTTTGTCCCACTACTTGACTACTGCTAGGATGCCTGTACAGAATCAAAAGGTGTGGTGCTGGAAAAGCACAGCAGATCAGGCAGCATCCAAGGAACAGGAGACTGGAAGTTTCGGGCATAAAACCTTCAACAGGGATGTGGGGGAGGGGGGATGGTGTCCAAGGGGACTGAGAGATAAATAGGAGGGGGGTGGGGTGGGGTGAAGGTAGCTTGGAAGGCGATAGGGTGACCTCTTGAACTGTCCTACCTGTCCATCTTCCTTCCCACCTATCCACTCCACCATCCACTCCGGCCTATCACCATCACCCCCCACCTTCATCTACCTATCGTCTTCCAAGCTACCTTCCTCCCAGTCCCACAACCTTCCTAATTATCTTTCAGCTCCTTCCTCCTCCACATTCCTGATGAAGGGTTTATGCCCAAAACATCGACTCTCCTGCTCATCGAATGCTACCTGACCTGTTGTGCTTTTCCAACGCCACACGTTTTGACTCTGATCTCCAGCATCTGCAGTCCTCACTTTCTCCTAGGCCTCTACAGAACTCCCATCAGAGTTTTTTCCCCTTTGCAGTTCTTCAACTCCACCCACACAGATTCTACACCTTCCAACCCTATGTTGCTTCTTGCTATCAAATTAATTTCACTTCTTGCTAACAAGGCAACCATACCCATCTGCCCATCTGTTTTATCTTTTGATTGGGCATGTATCCTTGGATATTTAGTTCCCAGACCTGATATCCTTGCAGCCTGATTCTATGATGACCACAACGTTGTGCCTACTAATTTCAACCTGCACTACAAACTGATTTACCTTGTTTTGTATACTGCGTGCATTTAAATACAATATCCTCAGATCTGCATCGACTGCCCCCATCTCATAGTTGTCCACTTACCTGCTGTGCCTGAAGTTAGATTTCTGAGCCCTTCCATACTCTCTATCCTATTACCCGGTCTGGAACTCTTAATAAACTTTCCTGAGACCTCCGTTCCTTTAAATCTTTCCATACTTCTCCATGCAACTGAAACCCCACCCACTATTTAGTTTAAAGCCCTTACCCACAGCCCTAGGAATTCTGGTCCCCACATGATTCAGGTGGAGCCTGTCCCTTCCTTCCCCCGTACTGGTACCAATGTCCCATGAATTGAAAACGTTTCTCTTACACCAATCTTTAAGTCATGTGTTTACGTCTCTAATCTTGTTGACCGTGTGCCAGTTAGATGTTGGCTCAGGTAGTAAGCCAGAGGTCATTACTGTTTTGGTTCTGTTTTTTAAATTTAGCCCCTAGTTGCTCATATTCCCTCAGCAGAACCTCTTTCCTCTTTCTAACTATGTTAGCTACCTACGTGGACCATGATGACCAGATTTTCCCTTTCCCATCCCAAGTTCCTGTGCAGTCCAGAAGAGATATCCTGAATACAGGCATCAGGCAGGCAACACAGCCTTCACGACTCTCAATCCTGGTCACAGGGAACAGTGTCTATTCCCCTGGCTATACTATCCCTGATTCAACTCCATTTCTCTTTTCTTCCAATCTCCTTTGAATAGAAAAGAAAGGTGACATCTCAGATATTTTTTATAAAACCTTAAGTTATCTCAGGACTGTGACTTGACAGAAGTTCTGAAATCTACATATTAATCACTCAAAACTTGCTTCCCCATTCTAATTGATTAAAAACTGAACAGCAAGCTAGGTTAGTTCAATACTTTGCATCAATTGTATGATACCCTGATCTTTTACTATAAGTTCTGTGTCATATGATCCTACCCCACTAGCTTCCTGACGAAGGAGCAGCGCTGTAAAAGCTTGTACTTCCCAATAAACCTGTTGGACTATAACAAGGTCTCTCATGGCAGACTGATACAAAAAGGTGAAGTCACATTGATTCTGCCATAAGCTGGTAAGATAGATGAAGAACTACCTTATTCATAGAAGACAGATTAGTGGTGAAACAGTGTTTTTCTGACTAGAGATCTGTGGTCAGTGGTGATCTGCAGGGATCAGTGCTGGGACCCAGTGTTGTTGTTTGTAATACTTATAAATGATCTGGAGGGGAATGAAAGATTTGGGGAGCTGCAGGTAGTGAGGAGGATTGCCAAAGGATTCAGCTTTGGTTGGAGACTTGGGTGGAGAAATGTCTGATGGAGTTTAATCTGGACAAATGAGCGATGAGGTATTTTGGAACATGTAATGAAGGAGGAAAATATACAGTAGATGGCAGAACCCCGGTCATCGTACAGAGCAATCTTGGTCTCCAGATCCATTGTTCCCTGAAAGTTAAACACAAGTAGAAAAGGTGGTCAAGGAGGCAGATAGCATGTTTGTTTCCATCAGTTGAAGCATAGAGTATAAAAACTGGCAAGTCAGATTGTAGCTGTATAGAACTCTACTTAGGCCACATTTGGAATATTGTACACAGTTCTGGTTGCTACACTAGCAGGAGGACGTGGAAGCTTTGGAGAGGGTATGGAAAAGGTTTACCTGCATGTTACCTGATTTGGAGGGTATTTGCTGTGAGGAGAGATCGGACAAACTTGATTTGTTTTCACTTCAATGGCAGAGGCTGAGGGGTGAGCTGATAGAAGTTTACAAAATTACAAAAGGCATGGATAGAATGGAAATTTGGAGGCATTTTCCCAGAGCAGAAATATTAGAGGACATAGGTTTAAGGTAAAAGGGGGAAAGTTTAAAGTAGATGTGAGAGGCAAGTGTTTTACACAAAGGAATGCACTGCCAGAAGAGACATTGAAGACAGATATAGTGGCAACATTTAAGATGCACTTTGACAGATATGCGAATAGATAGGAAATAGAGGGATACAGACCATGTGCAGGAGAAAGGTTTTTAGTTTTAAAAAGTATCATATGTCAGCGCAGTCTTGGTGGGCCAAAGAGCCTGGTCCTGTGCTGTTCTGTTCGTTGTTCTTTATCACATTAAACACTTGCATAAACACAAATATAATGTTTAAAAAAGTGAGGAGTGCCAAATACAAAAAGGAAGATTAAGAATTACCAATTGAAAATTTCATTAGAGTCCTTGAGATGTTAGGCTTTAACCAGAGAATGCAATTGTCTGTTGATATCTTTTGTTATCAGCAATGGTGAAATTTATACATTCCCTAGAACAGGGATTCTTGAAGTGGGTGTCAGGGCCCCAAGTGGAGGGGATGTGAGCTCTGAGGCAATAATTGCCACTGTGGGTCTCCAGCTAAGTTATCACAGCCATGCTCATACTCTAACTGTCACAGTTCTCATCATGGAGCTGCAACAACTTTCAAATCTCAAAATAGACTCACCTTGGGAAAAAGTTTAGAAAAGTGCTGTTCTAGAGATCCCAATGAATGGATATTACTCCAATTTGCTTAATCGGTGGATATTGCTTTTCAAGAGATTGAGAGAAACAGGGAATGAGAGATCTAGCCTTCCAGTTCTGCTGTTACAAAACCATCATGCTGCTTTCTGTGTTGCCTAAGAGCTGTTGCCTGAAGTACAGTTCCTTTGTATATTCCCTTGTGTGGCTTCATTGTTTTTCTCTAGCTGGAGGATTTGCAGGTAAATTTGATCCCAATATGGGAAACCTCCAGAAAGGTATAAATCAAACAAGAGATACAGAACTGAATTACTGGTGTCAGTAGTTTTGACTACATGTTAATTTCAAGACAGACTGGATCTGGTTTCTTGATGATTTCAAGAGCTTAGCTCTAAATGGTCAAATGATCCTACTTCAGTATTCTTTTTAAAAGCATTTTACTTCATGAAAGGTCCTAGGTATTAAAATCAGATAACCAAAGCTAAAAATTGATAATCTACTTTTACCATTATCAAATATTTTCCAACAAAATATTGTGAAGCATTACTAATGAGCACAAACAGGATGAGCATTCCAGCAAATATAGATTTAATAAGTGATAAATTGTTTACTACTTTCAATTTCTTGTCCCAATTTAGCAAATGCCATATTCATAGAATTTTACATTGTATTCAAATGTTGGCGCTTTCACTTCGAAAAGTACCAAAGTTTAGCAGATTTCCCATCCTTGTCCAAAGATCAGTTGTGTGCACTATAATCTGTACCTCATCTCAGTTGTATAGATCAGAGAATCAAATCTGGAACCATCTATTCTGTCAAGTCTTAGAGTAGAAGTCACAACTACACTGAAAGTCAAGTAAAACAATCACATAATTATGTAATTAAGAAGTCCTATGGGATAAGTTTGCTATTTTAATCTCAGAACAAAAACTGTAAATCGTTTCTTTCCTGTTCTTCCTGGTGAAGGGATTCTTTAACAATTGCAACACTTTCAATTAAAGTGCTCCCCTGGTGTTCTTGAGAATCCTTTGCAGCTTTCTATGATGTGGTCAAACTTCATGTCATGTCATGACATGCAAACTGTTCCTGTGTGTGGTTCCAGAGCAGCTTTTGTTGCAAACATGTTTCCCAAAATGAATCTATGGTTCTAACTGCTTCTGAAATCAGTGTTGCTGGAGAGTTTTGAATAGCAGTATGTTGTATGTGGTAAAAAGGGAATACTTTAGCTGCTGGTTGCTCAGCCTGATGCAGGAACCAGTACTGCTTGGAGTTAATGATTACTGCAGCCATAGCATTATTTATAGTTCCCTAGCTCCTAAATTTGAGCTCAGAACAACAAATGATTTTATTGGCATTTACTGGAAAACATAATATTTAAAAATAAGAATTGATTATTATATTAGAATTATCATTCAAAATATTGAGGTTGAATCTCTGCCAGAGTTTCTCACACATTTTATGAACCTTGGTGGAATGGAATTTATGCCATTTTTCCAGTGTTGACCTGGCTTTTAAGTGGGAACATTCCTGCAGAATTAATCCCCCAGTGTGCTCCTTTTCTTTTGTTCTCATCAAGTTCATGAATATCTGTGCTAAGAAATGGGAGCCCATTGTTTTGGGCACTTCTATAAGCACTAAGCACTCTCAGGTCCATGTTTCGATCTATTCCTGTTTCAGAACAATATACCTTATTCATTGAAATATTTCTGCACTTCCTGCACTAGCTTTCCTGATATCTCTCTAAGCCAGATTACTGTTTTACATCAATGTCTCATGTATAAATATGGCAGCCAGCAGGGACAGAACACAATAAACCCTGGACTGGTTTACTGTCAGGTCCCGAAAGTAAAAACTAAAACAAAATCAAATGCTGGAAATGAGAAACAAAAACAGACCTTGCTGGAAAAACTTAATAGGTCTGGCACCATCTTTGGAGATGGAGAGAAAGTAGAGTTAACATTTCAGATCCAGTGATCTTTCTTCTGAACTTTAGACCTGTTGAGTTCTTCTAGCAATTTCTGCTTTTGTTTCCCAAAAGTGATGGTTTGATATTTAACCCATTATACCATCTAAACCTTCTCTCACACCTTACATAATACATTTCATGAGAAGCAAATAAATGGGTCAAGGAATCAGTTACTTAGTAAAATTTGAACAATAAATGATGAGACAAAGATGAACTTGATGTAATTCTTCTTTACTCCTTCCTACTTTCTCCTGTCACATTTAACTGATCAGCATTTTAAAGCATAGTTGGACACTTGAGTCATGATAACCCCATTTTTACTTCCTTTTTTTGTTCCAGAATCAACTCCAAAACCACTTAAAAAGAAGAAGTCATTGATAGACTGGGCTCTGCGCCGAAGCTCCAGCAACCAGTCAGATAGCAGTCTTATTTTGGACTCTCCAGTCACACCAAGGAAACTTTTTGGTCTGTCCCTACCATCCATCTGTAAGAATGGTACCCTTCCTAAGCCAATTATGGTAAGAAGTACAGCTGACCATTGACCACTGACTAAGGACAATCCATTAGCTGTGAAGTGCTTTGAAATATCCTGTGGATATGAAAGGCATTACAATTTTTTTTCTTTTTTTTTCCTTTTTTTTCTTTTCTGTACTTCCTTTGAATTCTTCCCTTTCTTTGTTACTGCTTGCTGCTACAGTAAAATGTTTCAGCATGTATTCAGGTTATAGCTCCAAGTTCAGGTTCTATGTTAACGGTCTGGATTTTCATGAAGTTGGGAGGGCACAGGGTGAAAATAGTAATTAGGACTTGATTCCTGACCCATTCCTGAGATTTCCAATTTTCACCAACGCGAGTTGAGGGTGTGAGGTGGTTCAGGTCATAAGACCGCACATTGTACTCCTAATCTGGCCAGCTCCATAAGGGGCATATGTATCTCCTAGTCCTCTACAACTTTCATGGGACTAAGCTAGCTTTTAAAAGACTTGTGTTTCACTGCACCTCAGAAGTGTAAATGACCATAGTCTGGGTGAGGGAAACTTTTGAAAGATACTCCATCCACTTATGTTCCACCACCCAGCCTAGTGGCCCCACACATCATCCAAGCCAAACTATGAGTCTCACCTACATCCAATTGTCCACCCATAACTATTAACCTATTCCATAGTACCACTAAACCTTGTAGTGATAAGAGTATGTAATAAAACACTTTTTAAGAAATTGTCATTAATTAATAACTTTACACTTTCTTAAAAAAGGCTACAGGCTTATAAACCTGTCAATCTTCTAGGCTTTTTAAGATATCAATAGCCAAATCTGCAAGCACTGGAAACCATTTTACATGCATTAATAAACCTTATGTAACTGATAACATTGATCAGAGTCAGACTGTCAATCAAACAGTTTTGTTTTCCTTCTGCTCAGCTGTTTTAACACTCAAAAACTCTGATCTCTCAGCCAAGAGTGCATAGTAAGGCGTGGCTGAGAGCTCAGACATCCATTAGAGAGTTGAAAAAGCTAAGCCACAGGAAAATCATCTCTTGATTGACATCTCTGACTCCCTATTCTGTGCTGTCAGAGTCATAGAGACGTACAACATGGAAACAGACCTTTGGTCCAACTCATCCATACTGACCAGATATTCCAACCTAATCTAGTCCCACTTGCCAGTACCCGGCCCATATCCATCCAAACCCTTCCTATTCATATACCCATCCAGATGCCTTTTAAATGTTGCAATTGTACTAGCCTCCACCACTTCCTCTGGCAGCTCATTCCACACACGCACCATGCTTTATGTGAAAATGTTGCCCCTTAGGTCCCTTTTATATCTTTGCCCCCTCACCCTATAACTATAGCTTCTAGTTCTGGACTCCCCCACCCCAGGGAAAAGACTTTGTCTATTTATCCTATCCATTGTGCAGTGTTTATTTGCATAAGATAAAGTACTTCCAAATGCTCACGGTTTCAACTATTAACACTTTAGAAAACTGGATGATGGACATTCTTATTGACTCACTGTGAATTTTTTTAAGAAAGACAAAATTTAGGAATGGATGATTTCTTAAAGCTCTTTTATAAAAAATATATCCTATAATTATTATAGACATCATTTATGCCATAGCAAGGCCTGGAGAGTAGAAAGGGCCATGAAGTTTAGAAGGGAGCGTAGGAGTATAAAGAGCAGTAGGAGGAAAGTAGAGAGACATGCAGTGGTATGGATATGGCATGGTGAGTGTGTGGGATATGAGGGGTGAGGACAAGCTGGCTTTGCTGATTTTATTGTCACTGCGACAAAGTCCCACAACCACAAAGTAGGCCTTTTAAACAGCCTGCCTCTACTCCCTGCCACCAGTGTAGTCACCTACAAACTGACTGGCTGGCCACTGCGGCTCATACCCATACCCCTTCACAGTGACGATTATGTCTGTAGACCCATGTTTCCCTGAGACAATGGATACGGAGTCAGGATTTTCCTAACTCCCACTATCTGCCTCAAGGATGAAAACCCAGCCAAATACACTAGTCAAGATCAAACTATTGCCTGATAGTAGTTTAATTGGTTTAGTTTACAATTCAGGTTAAAGGTTGTATTAAACTTAGTCTCTTCATGAAGTTTAGAGATAGGTGTGCCTCTTTGCTTATGGTAGAAATTAGGCTTAGAATTCATAGAATCCCGACAGTGTGGAAACAGGCCCTTTAGCCCAGCAAGGCCACACTAACCTTCTAAAAGGTATCCCACCGAGATCCATTCCCCATTACTCTAAATTTACCCCTGCCTCATGCAGTTAACCTACACCATCCCTGAACACTATGGGCAATTTAACATGGCCTAACCTGCACATCTTTGGATTGTGGGAGAAAATCAGAGCACCCGGAGGAAACCCATGCAGACACAGAAAGAATGTGCAAACTCCACACAGACAGTCGCACAAGTTTGGATTCAAACTCAGGTCACTGGCGCTGTGAGGCTGCAGTGCCAACCACTGAGCCACCTTGCTGCACAATTAAGGTCAATCCTTACACTTTCAAAGTTTTACACACATACAAAACAAATTTCTGGAAAAAAAATTGTTAATTTACATCTTCGCTAGCTGTGAAAGAAACACTACTTCAAATATGAAGCAAATTTCTGATGATGTCTTCCATGAACTTGATGCTATTTCTCTACAGGATATGCTTGTCCTATTATATCATGAAGGGCCCTCCACCAAAGGAATTTTTAGGCGCTCAGCTAATGCCAAGATTTGCAAGGAACTCAAGGAGAAATTAAATTCTGGAAATGAGGTGCAAATGGACAAAGAATCTGTCTTTGTGGCAGCTGCTGTCATCACGGTATGAGTTTATGTAATATCTCTGTTCAGTTGTTAGGTTAGATCTTACACATGTCACTATTGATTATAACAGAGAAAGGCACAAGGAATGAATGGATCAGACTGAATATGATAGAATGTTGCCAACTGCGGTGTCATCATTCCATAAATATAAAACTTACAATTTGTATTTCCAATCTGGAGCCTTACCCTTTAATATCCAATTTCAAAGGATTTTCTTTCCTTTGAAACTAGATTGCTAAAATTATGCCAATTTTTTTCAAGTATTCAACTATTTTGTCACAGTAGCTCTTAAAGCAAATATCTAGATGGTGTATAGGGGATTTCCACAAACACTAATTTCTATGGTTATGATTTTTGTCATGCTTTTCTGTCTACATTACCCATTGAAATTTACTGTCAGCAGTTAAATGTAGTTGTATGCGCTCTCCACTAGGTGCCTCTAAGGTGTGAGCTCACTCTCAGCGTCATTAACATCCCTTAAACAAAATAAATCTGATATGTGTCAAGTAACAGTACGTAAATTTACTTGCTGGAATTATTGTATCTAACATGACTCCCTTGCATATTAAATCTCAAATTTTCCAGGAACCAGTCCAAAAATATAAATTTCACTGTAATCAGTGTCTGTCTTACAAATTTATTTTCAAAGACTGTAACCTCCTCTTCTGTTGCCAGACCTTGCCACAGAGACTTCTTGCAAACAAGTAGCCTTTGACTCACTGACAGCAGAATCATAGGGGAATGAGGCTTGCCTAGATGCAGAGTGTGTTGTTATCTCAGAAAATGCATCAAGTATTTTGCATACAGCAAAATCCTATAGGCAGCAATGAGAGATTAATGAGATAGCCGTTTCACTTGGTGCACTATATGACTCAGTTATTTATATTCATGTAATATGTTTAATCAATAGCCACTATGAACAATTATCATAAATAGCAGCACACTCCTGTTTTCCTTGTGGTAACCAAAACTAATAGTGAGTCAGTAATAAATGATAAATCTTAATGATTCTTCTTAGGGACATCAATCTATTTTTATTACCATCAGTTACAAAGTATATAAAAAGGGAGAATTAAAAACAGACTTTTAAAAATGTATGAGTAAATTTCATGAGATCTTACCCAGTGCAAGGCTTTCGAAGTATCACCAGTGAAACCTCAGAATATCTACTCCAAAAACAAGACCCAAGAAGAACTTATGTACAGAACAGCTTCGATTATCCAAACATCAATTATCCGATGATCTGATATGTGTCAAGTAACAGTATGTAAATTTACTTGCTGGAATTATTGTATCTAACATGACTCCCTTGCATACTAAATCAAGATCTCAAGGTCCCATAAAAACACTATCCATTATTCAAACAATCCGTTATCCGAACAAAATACCCCCCGCCTGTCTCGTTCAGATAATCGAGGTTGTTCTGTAATGGGATACATATAAAGGTAACGAATTACAGCAGTGCTTCCCAAATTTTTTCCCACTGTGACCCCATTCAAGGCTTGAAAAAAGTGATAACTCTTCAGTGAGAGTTATTGGGGTTCGCTGACATGGGGAGGGAAGGAAACTGTTAAAGTGGGACAACAATTGTTACGACTCAGTTAAAGCCCTGTGGCGGCTATTGCTGGCTCAGAACTTAGAACCCCAAAATTTCAGCATATGGCCTCACGTGGGTGCCAATCCCCACATTGGGAAGCTGTGAATTGCAGAGAGGTTCTTGGCTGCTTGTAATGGGAATCATCTAGTGTACCAATCTGGATTTTTTTCATTTAATTGTTCATTTAATTCTTTTTTTGATAATATTTACATCACCATTTCAGAGTTACTGGAATAAAACATTAATTCATAAGTGTGGCTAAACTAAAAAGAAGTCAATTACAATGTGACTATTCTTGTGTAGGACTTTCTACGTAACATTCCTGGCAGTGTTCTGTCATCTGAACTGTACGAGAAATGGATGCAAGGAATAGAAAATGAGAATGAAGAGGAAAAAATACAGTCCTTGAAGAAGTGAGCGAAACATTTCTTGACAATTTAATAAGTATATAAGTGTTTTATCTATTTCTTTGTTTGTGCTGAGCTATTTTGAGCTAGAATAACTGAGCTCAGGAAGAATATCACATAGGAATCGTAATTGGCCTCAGGATTATTGGATTAGGAAGAGAAAGTGATCTAAGATTCCTGCTACTGACTAGCACGTAGAATAATTGAAACATAGTAAACAGGAGCAGTGGTAGACCATTCGGCCCTTTGAACATGCTTCGCCATTCATTATGAGCATGACTGATCATCCAACTCAATTGCCTGTTCCCGCATTGCTATCGTATCCCTTGATCCCTTCAGCCCTAAGTGCTCTATCAAACACCTTCTTGAATTCATACAATGTTTTGGCCCCTTGACTTCTTTCCATAGTAATAAATTCACAGGCTCACCACTCTCTGGATGAAGAAATTTCTCCTCCTCTCAGTCCTAAATGGTCTACCTCATATCCTTAGACTGCGACCCTGAGTTCTGGATTGCCCCATTATCAGGACCATCCTTCTTGCATCTACCCTGGGCTAGTCCTGTTGCAATTTTATAGGTCTCTGTGAGATTCCCCCTCAGTCTTCTGAACTCCAGTGAATATAATCCTAACCAATTCAAACTCTCTTTATATGTCAATCAGAATGTTGGAGACCAAAACTACGTACAACATTCCATGTGTGATCTCAGCAAGGCTCTGTATAATTATAGCAAGACATCCCTGTTCTTGTGCTCAAATCATCTCACATACCATTTGCTTTCCTGACTGCCTGATGCATCTCCATTCTTGTCTTCAGTGACTGGTGTACAAGGACACCCAGATCTTATTGGTGGTATGGTGGCTCAGTGGTTAGCACTGCTGCCTCACAGCACCAGGGTCCCAGGTTTGATTCCAGCCTCAGGTAACTGTCTGTGTGGAGTTTGCATGTCTCCCTGTGTCTGCGTGGGTTTCCTCCCACAGTCCTAAGATGTGCAAGTCAGGTGAATTGGCCATGTTAAGTCGCCCATAGTGTTAGGTGCATTAGTCAGAGGGAAATGGGTCTGGGTGGGTTACTCTTCGGAGGGTTGGTGTGGACTGGTTGGATTGAAGGGCCTGTTTCCACACTGTAAGTAATCTAATCTAATCTTATTGCAATTCCACTTTCTCAATGAATAGCAATTCAGATAATGCATTTTCTTGTTTTTGTTCCCAGAGTGGATAATATCACATTTATAAACATTATATTGTATGTGCCATGCAATGGCCTGTTCACCCAGCTTATCCAAATCATGGAAACCGCTCTACATCCTCCTCAAAGCTCACCCTCCCACCCAGCTTTGCATCATTTGCAAATTTGGAAATATTGTATTTAGTTCCCTCATCTAAATCTTTAGTACATATAATAAACAGCTGGAGATCCAGCATGATCCCTGCAATAGTCGTTGCCTGCCATTCTTAAAAAGGCCTGTTTATTTATACTCTTTGTCTGAAAACCAATTTTCTATCTATTTCAATGCCCCACTCCCATGTGGTTTAATTTTACATGTTAATTTCTTATTAGGGACTTCATCAAAAGCATTTTGCAATTCCAAATAAACTATGTCACGGGTTTTATGTCAACTCTGAGTTAGACCTTCAAATAATTTCAGTAGTTTTGACAAGTGTGATTTGTGTTTCATAAACCCATGCTGGCTCTGTCTGATCCTGTCACTGCTTTCAAGGTGCTCTATTACTAAATCTTTTACAATGAACTCGAGCACTTTCCCCACTGCTAACGTCAGGCTGACCTGTCTTTAATTCCTGATTATCTCTTTGCCTCCCTTTATAAATACAAGGTTACATCAGCTATCCTCCAGTCTGTAAGAACTGTGCAAGAGTCTATAGAATCTTGGAAGATGACCACCAATGCAACCAATATTTCTTGGGCCACTTCCTTAACTGCTCTGGGATATAAAGGCTCTGGGGATTTACCTGCCTTCAATCTCATCAATTTCCCTGACACCATTCCTGTACTAATACTGATTTTCTTCAGTTCCTCACTCACACTAAACCCTGTGTTCCCCAATATTTCTGATATTTTATTTGTGTCCTCCTTTTTGAACACGAAAGTATCTACTTAGTTGGTCAGCCATTTTATTTTCCCCATTATAACTTCAAGTGTTTCTGACTGTAAGGGACCTACATTTGTCTTCACTAATATCTTTCCCTTTAAATATCTGTCGAACTGTATCTCAGAACAGTGATTGAATACCTCCTTTCTACAACTTCCCTGTATTCATTGTTTAGAATGATGAATGGCCCTTTGGGTGATCTGCTAGAAGTCTGTCAATAAGATACTCTTGCAGAAGCCAATGTTTTCAAAAAAGAAGGGAGAAAATTCCTACCTTGCTCAAATATTCATGCACATTTATTTAACAGCAGCAGTGATATGACAGCAGCTGGAACTAGATTCTTGATTGAATATCTGTTTCCTAGCCAAATAACATTGAAGCCAACTTCAAATCAACAACTATTACTCTGCCTGAAATCACCAGCACAAAGTTGGATTTAAACCAGGAGTTCTCTAGTCTGTATAACTCAATAGATTTGTCAATTTAACCATGAAAAGACAGTTTTTTTAATTAAGTGTTACTTGAAACATTTGTCATTGGATTAGAAAATCTATATCATCTTTGGTCCATGATGATTTTTAGTTAATTGTCATTATTGTGCCAGGATTCTGGGTTTTAAGGCAAAATGTCAAAATAACAGATATGTTTCTAATATATTGCAGTCTGGTAGAGGAGCTTCCTGAAGCAAATGTCCTTCTTCTCCGTCATTTGTTCGCTGTACTGCATCACATTGAGAAAAATTCTGAAGAAAACCAGATGACTGCATTCAACTTGGCTCTTTGTATAGCTCCAAATATGCTGTGGCTTCCTAGTCCTCTGGGCCCGGAGGAAGAGAGCAAGTGCACAAGAAAGGTAACCTATTGATTTTGGCCAATTTCTCTGGAAAATGTAACTTTAATTGTTATTGGTGCTTGAAAAGTTTTATGTTTTTGTTCTTCATCCTGAATTAGAATCAGCCAAAATTGACCTGCTAGATGAATGCCACATGCTTAACACTCATCTTATGCTGTAATGGTGTTGTGGAAAGGCACTGTCCATTATCTCCACCCTCTATTAAAACTTGTTTTCATCCTCTCAGTTCTTTAACTGTCACAGTTATGTAACAATGTCTATGGCTTCTTTAGAGGAATGTTAGATTAAACCATTGTATGTTTCTATCACCTCATAATGTCCCCTAAATAAAGTACAGTGCATACCATCATGAATTGCTTCAAAATGCAATGACTCACATTATTTAGCCAATAGCAATTATCATTTTACACATTGCAGTATAGTGGCTATGTTATTGGAATAATTATCCAGATGCTGGGTATTCTGAAATGATTGACATACCTCCTGACTTCACAATGTCTTTTTATCTCATACAAAGCATAATCAGGAATGTGTTGGAATACTCCCCAATTCATTGAAAGACAGCAGCTGGAAATGTCAAGGGGTGATAATTATATTATCTCTTGATGGAGATGGTCACTGCCTGGCACTTGTATGATGTGAATGTTATAGTTACATGTTCAACCATTGCCTGTAGTGTGCATCCTCTACAAGATACGCTGCAGCAGAGCATCAAAAGTTAGAGAGTCATACCACAGAAACAGACCCTTCAGTCTAATGTGTTCGCGCTGACTAGACATTCCAATCTGACCTAGTCCCATTTGCCAGCATTTGGCCCACATCTTTCTAAGCTCTTTCTACTCATACATCCATCCAGCTGGTTTTTAAATGTTGTAATTGTACTTGCCTCCACCACATCCTCTGGTAGTTCACTCCTTACATGCATCACCTTCTGCGTGAAAAAGTTAGCTGTCAGGAGCTTTTTAAATCTTTCCCCTGTCACCTTAAACTAATGCCCTCTAGTTTTGGACTCCCCCATCCGAGGAAAAAGACCATTCACTATATCTAAGACCATCATGATTTTATAAACCTCCATATTGTCACCACTCAACCTCCAATGCACCAGGGAAAAAAGCCCCAGCCTATTAAGCCTCCCACTCTATCTTATTCCCTTCAGCCCCAGGAACATCCTTGCAAATCTTTTCTGCACTCTCTCAAGTTTAGCAACAACCTTTCTATAGAAAGGCGACTAAAATTGTATGCAGCATTCTAAAAGTAGCCTCACCAATGTCCTGTACAGCTGCAATATGACACCCCAACTCCTATTGTCAATGTTATGACCAATGAAGGCAAGCATGCCAAATGCCTTCTTCAGCATCCTGTCTGCCTAAGACTTTCAAGGAATTTTGAACCTGCACCTTTTTGTCTCTTTGTTTGGAAACACTCCCGAGGCCCTACCATTAACAGTCTAAGTCTTGCCCTGGTTTGCCTTCCCAAAATGTTTAAGGTGAGAAGGGAAAGACTTAAAAAGAACTTGATGACTAACTTTTCATGCATAGAGTGGTGTGTGAATGGAATGAGCTGCTAGAGGATGTGGTAGAGGCGGGTACAATTACAATATCTAAAAACTATCTGGATGGGTATATGAGTAGAAAGGGTTGAGGAATATGGGCCAAATGCTGGCAAATGGGACCACGTCAGAGTGGGATGTCTGACTGGTGTGGAAGAATTGAGCCAAAGAGTTTGTTTCCATGTTGTATAACTCTATTCTGATATTATTCAATGAGTTAGATTCTTTATTTTTCTCTTTCTATGCACAATATTCAATGTAATCTGTAAAATGTTTGATTTGTTGTTCTTCCCATTTGAGGAAAGTGCAATGATCATAGCATGGTTACCTTTGTAAGATGTTCACCAGAATGCCCATTTGGCTAGAGAGCTCCAGGCCTTTTGTAAAAATTTCCTATTGATAACAACACATCTCAAAGACCTGTTCCCTTGTCACTACTATTTTCAGGTTCCTTTGGTCGCTGTACTTGCAAATCTTTCCAGTAAACCGTAAGAACATAAGATATTGGGGTAGGTGTAGGCCTTTCACTTTTTTTTGCCTATTTTTCAGGAAAGTCGATATCTTTGAAGATTGAATTCCCAGTCTTGGTCAACTTGCAAACATGTCTCTGTAATAGCTATCATTCATTTATTTCTATTTGTGCCATCAACTTATCTATCTTGTTACAAATGCTAAATACATTCAGATAAAGCACCTTAAGCTTTGACTTTTTCCATACTTACTTACTCTGGTTCTAATTTCATGTGCACTCTTCAGATTATATTTATTGCCTCCCTCTTTGATTATCATTTGCCTCTTCACTACTCTGGACAACTGTTCTCTCATTTCTTTTTTAAACTTCTCTTCAATGGAAACTCGCACCTCCCCACTAACTTATAGTCCTATCTAAAACCCCAGTTATATGATTACCAGGGCAACTTGGCCCAGCATGGTTCATATGTAGTCCATCGAAACAGAACAGTTCCCTCCTTCACTAGCACTGGTGTCAATGCCCCAGGAATCAAAACCCATTTCTCCTACACTAGACTTTGAGCTACACATTTACCTCTTCGACCTTATTCATTCCATTTCAATTTGCATGTGGCTCAGATAGTAATTCAGAGTTTATTTATTTTGTGGTTCTGTTTTTTAGTTTAGCATCAAGCTTCTCCCAGTCACTCTGTAGAAACTTTTTTCTAGTCCTACATTTGTCATTGGTTCTTATGTGGACCAAGACAGCTGGATCCTCCTCTTGCCATTCTAAGTTCCTCTGTGGTTTCCCTCTGTTGCACTGGTGTCAAATGCGTGGTGCCAGAAAAGCACAGCAGGTCAGGCAGCATCTGAGGCAGCAGGAGAGTCGGCGTTTCAAGCAAAAGCCTTTCATCAGAAGTGAGACTGTGAGCCAAGGGGGTGGCGAGATAAATGGGAGGGATGTGGGGTTGGAAGCAAGGTAGCTGAGAGTGTGATAGGTTGATGGGGGTGTGGGTAAAGGTGATAGGTCGGGGGCAGGGTGCAGCGGATCATCCAATGTCCCAAAGAAGTCTTCCACATTGATCAAAGTTTCACCTGCACTTCCACACATGTCACTTACTGTATCTGTTGCTCCCGATACAGTCTCCTCTACATTGGGAAGACAGGACGTATACTCACAGAGCACTTCAGAGAACATCTCCAGGGCATCCACACCAATCAACCCCACTGCCCCGTGACCGAACACTTCAATTCCACCTCCCACTCCGCCAAGGACATGCAAGTCCTGGGCCTCCTCCATCGCCATTCCATAACCATCGATGCCTATAGGTAGAACACCTCATCTTCCACCTCAGGACCTTCCAACCCCATGGCATGAATGTGGATTTCACTAGTTTCCTCATTTCCCATCCCCCCATCTTATCCCAGATCAAACCTTCCAACTCGGCACCACCCTCATGACCTGTCCAAACTGTCCATCTCCCTTCCCACCTCTCCGTTGCACCTGGTGTGGTCTCCTCTACATTGGGGAGACAGGATGCCTTCTTGCAGATCATTTCAGAAAACATCTCTGGGACACCTACACCCACCAACCCCACCGCCCCGTGGCAAAACACTTCAACTCGCCCTCGCACTCCGTCAAGGTCATGCTGGTCCTGGGCCTCCTCCACCACCAAACTGTTACCACCCAAAGCCTGGAGGACGAATGCCTCATCTTCCGCTTTGGGACCCTGCAACCACATGGGAAAAATGTGGATTTCAACACCTTCCTCATTTCTCCTCCCCCTCAGATTATCCCAGTCCGAGCCTCCAACTCGGCACCATCTCAGGACCTGTCCATTACTCCCCCCTCTGACCTATCACCTTCTCCCTCACCTTCATCCACCTATTGCTTTCTCAGCTACCTCCCACCGAATCCTGTCCCCTCCCATTTATCTCTCAGCCCCAGCCCACAAGTCTCATTCTTGATGAAGGGCTTATGCCCGAAACGTTGATTCCCCTGCTTCTCGGATGCTGCCTGACCTTCTGTGCTTTTCCAGCACCACACTCTCAACTCTGACCTCCAGTATCTGCAGTCCTCACTTTCGCCTTCTATTGCACTGGTGTCTACCAGCTTCCATATACTGTACCTGCAACACATCACCTGCTCGGCCATTTCTATTCAATTTATTTGGTTGTTAAATATATTTAAAGTCAATTTCTTCACCATATTTTTCAGCTGTAGTAATGTGTCAAGTTTTTAACTGATTGACTAATCAGAAGAGAACATTGTTAAGAACATATCTTTACTTTTCTGCTATTTTGATTGCGGATTGAATTGGGGAAATGACTGTTTTAAAAACCGAGGATTGTGGAAGGAATTGCTGTTCTACTTAAAAGCAAGTTACTGAAACTCATTGTAAGTTGTGGTACACTGCTGCTTTGTTATAGCACTGGGGTACAATGCTTGTAGATGGGCTGGCACCAGGGGTGTGAACAAAGTGGCGGTCAGCTGGCAATAAGTGGCAAATTAATTTGTGGAGATGTGACCAGCTATGGATGGCAACAAGTATCTAATTGTCTGCTGGGTTACTGAACAGCCTGTGGGTGTGAACGATAGAGGTCTTCAAATATCCAGGCTGAGAATTGGTGTCTCCTTCTTTCTTACAAAACACCTGAAGCATGAAGAAAACCAGTTTATTTTCCTGCACCGATTGTCAACTGTTTGTTTTACCTCGTGACTAAGGGATTTTGTAGTTAATGTGCCAGCTGCGTGTGCCTTCTGTGAAGAAATGAAAAGAATCTGAACAACAAGAAGTCTTGCCAAGCAAAAGGATCATCTCAGC
The DNA here is from genome assembly GCF_004010195.1 of Chiloscyllium plagiosum. Lineage (NCBI taxonomy): Eukaryota > Metazoa > Chordata > Chondrichthyes > Orectolobiformes > Hemiscylliidae > Chiloscyllium > Chiloscyllium plagiosum. The sequence goes on from NC_057724.1 coordinate 46,081,084, forward strand.
GAATCCTGCAGCCTGAGCCCCAAACAATACTTTGAGGAGAAAGTGAGGTCTGCAGATGCTGGAGATCAAAGTTGAAACTTTATTGCTGGAACAGCACAGCAGGTCAGGCAGCATCCAGGGAACAGGAGATTCGACGTTTCGGGCACAGGCCCTTCTTCAGGAATGAGCAGAGAGTGTTCAGCAGGAGAGTGTTCAACAGACCTATCACCCTCACCTTGACCTCTTTCCACCTATCACATTTCCAACGCCCCTCCTCCAAGTCCCTCCTCCCTACCTTTTATCTTCTCCTGCTGAACACTCTCTGCTCATTCCTGAAGAAGGGCCTGTGCCCGAAACGTCGAATCTCCTGTTCCCTGGATGCTGCCTGACCTGCTGTGCTGTTCCAGCAATAAAGTTTCAACCCCAAACAATACTTTACCAATTTTCTTACCCTCTCCGACCATAACACCAATGCTTTTCTTGTCCGTTTGTGTCAGTCTGTATGAGAATTGCTCTTATTAGGAGTTAGAATTTTCATTAGTAAAATTACATGTCAGCAATGCACAGTTACATATCTGTGGTTAGAATCTATTTAAGTACAAAAACCAAATCCACATTTTCTGTTATCCTGGGACTGAAAAAAATAAGTAGATTGGGGAATTTTGTGTACCTTGATAAAATTTTGAACTTTTGTGACACCTCTAGTGAGGTGTGACGAGAGAGAGCCAAGAGTGTGGTGCTGGAAAAGCACAGCAGGTCAAGCAGCATCCAAGGAGCAGGAAAATTGATGTTTCAGGCAAAAGCCCTTCATCAGGAAGGGCTTTTCCAGCACCACGCTGTTGACTCTAATCTCCAACATTTGTAGTACTCACTTTCACTTAAGAGAAAGAGTCACCATTCACCTCCTTATTTTCCTGTGATGTCATACTTTCAGTCTGACAAGTAGAATTAGGTTGAAGGGGTTTTCTGTGTCTGGTTTAAAACACACCCCTCACTCCTCCCCCCCTCAAACCACACTCCGACATTCTGTGTACTGGGCCTCCCTCTCTGAAGTGGGCCTCCCTCTCTGTGTCCAGTTTAAAACCCCACACTCCACATCTGTGTACTTGGCCTTCCTCTCTGTTCTGGTTTAACCACCCCCCCCCCCCCCCCCCCCCCCCCCGACACACACACACACACACACACACACTTTCCACACTCTGTGTACTTCCCCTTCCTCTCTGTGTCGAGTTTAAACCTTGCCCCCACACTCCACACTCCATGTACGTGGCCTCCCTCACTGCCATCAGTGTGTACCTCCCACTGTAGCTGTGCCTCTCACATTGTCTGTATTCCATATATTGGGCCCCCTGTCTGCTGCTGCTTTCCATCTCCTGTCACTGCTGCTGATCTTCCACAGATCCACTCTCTACGTACTTAATGATTGTTTCAATATAGGGAATCATTCTCATCCAAATTTAAAATCAACCATAGTTATGGGATTCATCAAGGCTGTTTGCTCTAAACCTATGTAACATATTGACCATAGCCTCTATAGTTTCACAGAGTGAGGTCTTGAGGAATGACTGCAAGGCAGGAGATGGTCAACCTTATCACACTTACTGCTCTCTGAATCTGTCTCTCCACATGTCATGATTTGAAGAGATGGAGAAGGAGGAAACAGAAGGACAATCAGGAGTATTAGAAACTGATTAGTAAATTTTACTCTTGGCTTTTAGTTGAAAGGAAGCTTTTTCCTTCAAGTATGACAAAACATTTATCACAATTGAGCTTAAAACAAAATATGTATCATTAATAGTTCAATGAACGTTCTTTCATACCCTTTGATCATGAAAACAGTTGTAGATTCTAATCATGTGATATTTGTATTCTTTGATAAAGTTTCTCACAATTAGAATTGGATTTGTTTCCAACTGTCAATTCAAGTTTAGTTCAAAGTAATTCAAATCAGACATAGCTTGAAATTGGAATCAGAGAAATAATTGGATTTATGGTGTGATTGTTCAGTCCTGGAGAAATACATTTGGGCGAGCAATCGGAACCACTTATATTCATCTACGTTCCCTCTGAGAGCAGGCAGCACCAGACAAATACATTAATTCTTATAAATATTATATTTGTGTGTTAACCAAACTCAACCAGAATAACAAAAGGAATGTAAAAAACAGATGTGTTCTAAAGTTCTGATCACTATTCGGCAAGTAAAGACAGGATCCATCTCAGTTGTGAGGTGGATAATATAGTAACATGTTATTTGTATGCTATTTTTCAAGGTCAGTTCATTTCATAGTTTTATGTGCAGGTTTGAACAGGCACACTAATGATTTGCCTGTCACTTGTTAGGTTGTTGGTCCCCATACACTTGAATCAATGCCATGACACAAACTACAAAGTTTTATGTGTTTCCTGATCACTACAATAACTGGCTGGTTGAAAATATTCCAGCCTTCCTGATAGGCTCACATAAAGGTAAGTAAATATTTAAACGTAGAAACAGTACACTGACAATATTCACAGGATCGTACTCCTTACAGCACTAAATATTACTTATGGCTGCTGATTTTAGGCTGTATTAGTTGTACTCTGTTTCTGCTTAATTGGGTTCATTCCCTCAGTATGGATGGCAGGGTTTGCATATGTCTCATCAACCCTATCTTAGTTTTACAAGCTCTCCCACAGTGAAGATCTGTTGGTTGTTAGCCGATAGAATTGGTGGTGGATCGTTGGCTCAAACAATTTTCTCCTCTTTCCATCTCTCTTATGGTCGCTCCTAGAGGCTGCTTTTGTTGATTGCGAGGTCTTGAAATGAATTTTGATAATAGACCATTAATATAGCTGTTGTCAGGCTTCAGCTTCCCTGATGCAGTGTTGATATAGCAAACCTTCATAGTGGTTTGAGATGACCTTCCAGATGTTTCCTTTGATCCTGTTTTGAACATGCTCCCTGGTGTAACTCAGAGTTAAGCGTTTGTTTGAGGAATATTGAGTCAGGCATTCTTACAACAAACTGCATCCCCACCAGCTGATGTGAGATTATTGTAACCTTGGTGTGTCTGCATCTTGGAAAACATTCATGTTTGCCCTTTTGCCCTACCAAGATGGATGGCATTGCTGATAATGTTCCAGTGTTGCTAAGCAAAAACACTGTTCAGAAGTTTGGGAGAAATATTCACTAATAGATTTTGAATTTAGTGTGAAGCCTGATAACATCATTTTTGAAATCTCACAACTGTAATTTACCACAGGCTGAGTAACACATTGAATTTAATGGTATATCTCATTATCAGTGTCAGCTTTTTATGATAGGTAGCTTCCAAGATAGGAAGGTGAAAGAGATTTTTCAACACCTCACTGCAAATCTCAAATGAAGACAATTCACCAAGGCTACTTGGATGGCACCTTGCAACACACAACCACTTCCATCTAGAAGATACAGACAGCAGGTACATGAAAAGCCACCACCTGAAAGATCCCCTCCAAGCCACTCACCATCCTGACTTGGAAATATATCGCTATGCTTTCAGTGTGGCCGAGTCATAAATCTGGAAGTCTCTCCCTAACTGCACTATGGGTGTTCTCACAGCAGATGGACTACAGTGGTTCGAGGAGGTGATTCATCACCACCTTCTCAAGGACAAAGTTAAAAATCACACAACACCAGGTTATAGTCCAACAGGTTTAATTGGAAGCACACTAGTTTTCGGAGCAACGCTCCTTCATCAGGCGTCGCTCCGAAAACTAGTGTGCTTCCAATTAAACCTGTTGGACTATAACCTGGTGTTGTGTGATTTTCAACTTTGTACACCCCAGTCCAACACCGGCATCTCCGAATCATGACTATTCTCAAGGACAATTAGAGATGAGCAATAAAACTGAGTTTTGCTAATGATGCTAACTTTCCGTGAAAGAGTAAACAGAGATCATTCCTAGTAAACTAATTTTTAGTCTTTTGGTCACATAGGCTGCACTAATAGTGCAATTCTTAGCAAGAGAATGTTTTTACTTCCAACCAGAAATTTCAAACTGGAAATTTAAAATAAAGCTCAACTGATATATTCATCTAGTGGGTGCTAACCAAACAATAGTTAAAAATGATCAGACATTGGAAAGTATTTTGGAGCCCAGAAATAGGGGTTAAAATGACATAACGTGATGTTAGGAACAAATGTTTGAAAACATTTGGTATTTTAATAAAGGTGCTAAAGATTTAAAGTAAATGTGTTCATGTCTCAAATGATAAGGGAACAGAGGAATCTCATGTAAATGTATTCATTAATCTGTTAAGAACACCACGCAATGTAAATTTGAATCAAAAAACACCTTGACTATTTCAAAGTTTATTTTGCAATGCTTCACAGGACCTGATCAAATTAATTTTGAAATACTTTAATATTGTATACTCCAAATATACAGGTGCCCCCATTTGTACATGCATTGTGCGAATGTTTGGTAGACATGTATTAGACTGTATTATAGAAGGAATCTAAAACTACATAGGATTTGGAACAGATGTTGTTACACCTGGTTTTGGCTTCAGTTGGATGGTTAGTACAAAGATCGATCCAGTACATTTAAGTGCTGTTGCTAAGCAAGATCTCCGTCTTGCCTATTACATTTAAATTCATCTTCTGAATTAGCTTGCTTATATGAATATTCAGGTGGGTAAAAACAATTACTGCGGATGCTGGAAACCAGATTCTGGATTAGTGGTGCTGGAAGAGCACAGCAGTTCAGGCAGCATCCGAGGAGCTTTAAATTCGACGTTTCGGGCAAAAGCCCTTCATCAGGAATAAAGGCAGTGAGCCTGGAATGTGGAGAGATAAGCTAGAGGAGGGTGGGGGTGGGGAGAAAGTAGCATGGAGTACA